>NC_091979.1:281412008-281627008 GCF_044704955.1 Pristiophorus japonicus
TCCTCCCTCCCTCCTTCTCCCCCTCCCTCCCTCCCTCCCTTTCTCCCCCTCCTCCCCCTCCCCCCTCCCTCCCTCCTTCCTCCCTCCCCCTCCCCCTCCCTCCCTCCCTCCTCCCCCCCTCCCTCCCCTCCCTCCCTCCCTCCTTCTCCCCCTCCCTCCTTCCCCCCTCCCTCCCTCCCTCCCTCCTTCTCCCCTCCCTCTCCCTCCCTCCTCTCCCCCTCCTCCCCCTCCCTCCTTCTCCCCCCTCCCTCCCTCCCTCCCTCCTTCTCCCCCTCCTCCCTCCCTCTCTCCTCCCTCCCTCCCTCCCTCCCTCCCTCCCCCCCCTCCCTCCCTCCCTCCCTCCTTCTCCCCTCCCTCCCTCCCTCCTCCCCCTCCTCCCTCCTTCTCCCCCTCCCTCCCTCCCTCCTTCTCCCCCTCCCTCCCTCCCTCCCTCCTTCCCCCCCTCCCTCCCTCCCTCCCTCCCCCCTCCCTCCTTCTCCCCCTCCCTCCCTCCCTCCTTCTCCCCCTCCCTCCCTCCCTCCTTCTCCCCCTCCCTCCCTCCCTCCTTCTCCCCCTCCCTCCCTCCCTCCTTCTCCCCCTCCCTCCCTCCCTCCTTCTCCCCTCCCTCCCTCCCTCCTTCTCCCCCTCCCTCCCTCCCTCCTTCTCCCCCTCCCTCCCTCCCTCCTTCTCCCCCTCCCTCCCTCCCTCCTTCTCCCCCTCCCTCCCTCCCTCCTTCTCCCCCTCCCTCCCTCCCTCCTTCTCCCCCTCCCTCCCTCCCTCCTTCTCCCCTCCCTCCCTCCCTCCTTCTCCCCCTCCCTCCCTCCCTCCTTCTCCCCCTCCCTCCCTCCCTCCTTCTCCCCCTCCCTCCCTCCCTCCTTCTCCCCCTCCCTCCCTCCCTCCCTCCTTCTCCCCCTCCCTCCCTCCCTCCCTCCTTCTCCCCCTCCCTCCCTCCCTCCCTCCTTCTCCCCCTCCCTCCCTCCCTCCCTCCTTCTCCCCCTCCCTCCCTCCCTCCCTCCTTCTCCCCCTCCCCTCGCTGTCAGAAACACAGACACTGACAGACAGAGAGTGAGAGACACACACACACACAGACAGACTGACAGAGACACAATGGGGGGACCGTCCCAGCACGTTGTTGGAGGACTCCCGGTGCTGCAGTCGGTAAGTAGAAAATGTTTTATTTATTGATTTTAAAAAAAATTATTTTTATTAATTTTTTTTGATTGATTTATTGGTTGATTTATTGATGTATTTATCATTTATTATTGATGATGGCTCTTTATTTGTAAAACTGAAGTGTTTAATGTTTGTAAACTTCCCTTTAAACCCCCCCCCTCCCGCTCCATTCCCTACGCCTAATTTGTAACCTACACCTGATTTTCTATAGTGTAGACAAGGTTTTTTCGAACATACTCCATTCTATGTTACTTTGGAGTAAGTTTTCACTGCCTAAACTTTGAAAAGTGCTCAAACACGCCCCATTTTGAAAAAAAAATTCTGTTCCAAAGTGAAACTGTTCTAACTGACTAGAACTGGAGCAAACTAAATGCTGAGAATTCAAATTTCTAAGATACTCCATTCTAAACCAGTTGCTCCAAAAAAATAGGAGCAACTCAGGCCTAAACTTGGCCCCAATAAATGGGACTAAGATCTCAACAGCTCAAGTACAATACTAGACCTCGTGGAGTCATTCATAAGAGTATTAAAGATAACATAATGCATATCAGAAAATAAGATATTTATAGATGCAGCAGTTACATTTGGCTTCTCCTTTTCACCTGTGTTTCCCCAAACCTATGCTGAAGCATTACTGTCAGCCCACAGGCCTACAGCAGCTCTTGTGAACTCCATTGCAGGCTGCAAACTGGATCTGATCCAGTCCCACATTACCATTTGCTGCCAGCTGCTGCTCCCAATGTCAATGTTTGAATCTGAACATTCAGTGTGCATGTTGGAGGGCGAGTACAGGACCATTCAGAAACACTGCACAAAACATTAAAACTATTCTAACAGGCAATCAGTTCATGATATTATGGACCGAATGGCCAAAATAATGGAGAGGCCAAATGATTATCCATCAAGATGACCCTCTTTGACCAAGCTTTTGGTCACCTGTCTTTTTTTTAATGTTATGGCTTGGTGTCAAATTTTATCTGATAACCCTCTTGTGAAGCACCTTGGGATGTTTTTACTGTATTAAAGGTGCTACATAAATGCAAGGTTTTGTTGATGTAGAGTAGGTCCTCCATTTTGTTGGTCACTGGCAGGGGCTGATTGGCTAATGAAATGCCCCATAATGTTTTGTGTAACTGAAATTATTACAAGAGCGAGACCAAGTTTGATTTTTTTTCAAGGTATTTTTATAAATGCAAATATTTTGGGAGGGAGGTAATGTATTTGCTCCCCGCCCCTCCCCCCCCCACCCCACCTTCCCAATTTGCCTCCTGTACCACACACCATATTTTCCCACTAAGAAGGGATTTTGACCTGGCTCCATAGAGCCATATCTCATCCAGGTGCTCCCTCACAGCAACCGGCTACATAGAAGGTTACTGCACAAGATAAAAGTTCACGGGGTTGGGGGTAATATATTAGCATGGAGAGGATTGGCTAACTAACAGAAAACAGAGAGTCGGGATAAATGGTTCATTCTCTGGTTGGCAATCAGTAACTAGTGGGGTGCCGCAGGGATCAGTGCTGGGACCCCAACTATTTACAATCTATATTAACGAGTTGGAAGAAGGGACCGAGTGTAACGTAGCCAAGTTTGCTGAAGATACAAAGATGGGAGGAAAAGCAATGTGTGAGGAGGACACAAAAAATCTTCAAAAGGACATAGACAGGCTAAGTGAGTGGGCAAAAATTTGGCAGCTGGAGTATAATGTTGGAAAGTGTGAGGTCATGCACTTTGGCAGAAAAAAAATCAAAGAGCAAGTTATTATTTAAATGGAGAAAGATTGCAAAGTGCTGCAGTACAGCAGGACCTGGGGGTACTTGTGCATGAAACACCAAAGGATAATATGCAGGTACATCATCATCATAGGCAGTCCCTTGAAATGAGGATGATTTGCTTCCACGCCAAAAAAGGATGAGTTCACAGGTGTTTCATGGAGGGCCTAATATTCCAGGTCCTGAACTACATTCTGAAGGGTGGAACATGCCTGTGTGTGGATTTCTTTAACGTGGGGTAGCCGTTGCACACCACCCACCACACAGGCTTGACAGAGCTAGGTGTTGGTCCAGTGGCAAGGATTACCCAAGACGACTGGAGACTTGCTCTGCTGCACGGACCTAGTGCGCACACATATCACAGTACGGGCTGCTTGTGCTGCCCCTGGGCTCTTGCCTCTTCTGGGTCCCGAACTCACGCCTCTCCTGGGCCCCGATCACCACCTTCTACAATCTCGCGCCGCTCCTTCGGCCTGACCTCGCCACTCCTGCTGGAGCTGCCCACGCTCCAATCACCGACCTGGACCTTGATGACGACCCTCTTCGCTGTTGTCGCCCTCCTGCACCACCTTGCGCTGTGCCTTGCAGTGGTACGCCACCACGACCACCAGGCCATCAGCGACAGGTCGGGGCTATAAAAGGAGTGGCGAGCAGCCCCTGGAGCAGGTACAGCAGATGATCAGGAAGGCCAATGGAATCTTGGCCTTTATTGCAAAGGGGATGGAGTATAAAAGCAGGGAAGTCTTGCTACAACTATACAGGGTATTGGTGAGGCCACACCTGGAATACTGCCTGCAGTTTTGGTTTCCATATTTACGAAAGGATATATTTGCTTAGGAGACAGTTCAGAGAAGGTTCACTAGGTTGATTCTGGAGATGAGGGGGTTGACTTATGAGGAAAGGTTGAGTCGGTTGGGCCTCTATTCATTGTAATTCAGAAGAATGAGAGGTGATCTTATCGAAACGTATAAGATTATGAGGGGGCTTGATAAGGTGGATGCAGAGAGGATGTTTCCACAGATGGGAGAGATTAGAACTAGAGGGCACGATTTTAGCATAAGGGGCCGCCCATTTAAAACAGAGATGAGGAGAAATTTCTTCTCTCAGAGAGTTATAAATCTGTGGAATTTTCTGCCTCAGAGAGCTGTGGAAGCTGGGACATTGAATAAATTTAAGACAGAAATAGACAGTTTCTTAAACGATAAGGGGTTATGGGGAGCGGGCGAGAAAGTGTACCTGAGTCCATGATCGGATCAGCTGTAATCATATTAAATGGCGGAGCAGGCACGAGTGGCCATATGGCCTACTCCTGCTCCTATTTCTTATGTTCTTATAGGCCCTTGATCCTGAACAGGCGGTACTTGAAGCTAGAAACGTCAGTGCCCAATTGTCACTTAATATTTCAGGATTGGATATTCCTGAAGGAGACTGAAAATGGAAAGGTTGCTGAGAGACATAGAAAGTTATAGGGATCATTGTTGCTAGGATACGCCTCTTTGGACTCATCCTCTTGGGGTGAAGATGATGTGTACTACAGGCTAATGAGACTTGTGGTCTCTGATATAGTTCCAAATTGTAGATAATTAGTTTTTGGGGAGAAAAGGTGTGAATTCAGTTTAGTATTTATGGCACAGTACAGATGTTAAAATAGTACAGTATATGGAATTCCCTTATGATGGATCTATGAGAGTCACTTTTGAACAATCTGGATTGGGGCCCGAGACCAAAAGTTCCTAGATTAGAGTGTGGTTTCAGGAACACAGTGAACAAATTGTCAAAAAGCAAACACCATTTTTTGTATTCGTTCCTGGGATGTGGGTGTCGCTGGCAAGGCCAGCGTTTATTGCCCATCCTTGATTGCCCTTGAGGGGGTGGTGGTGAGCCAGCTTCTTGAACTGCTGCAGTCCTTGCGGTGAAGGTACTCCCAGAGTGCTGTTAGGGAGGGAGTTCCAGGATTTTGACCCAGCGATGATGAAAGCAAGGCGATATATGACCAAGTCAGGATGGTGTGTGACTTGGAGAGGAACTTGGAGGTGGTGGTGTTCCCATGCACCTACTGCCCTTGTCCTTCTAGGTGGTGTGGTCGTGAGATGGTACACACTGCAGCCGCATTGCGCAGTGGTGGAGGGAGTGAATGTTTAAGGAAGTGGATGGGGTGCCAATCAAGCAGGTTGTTTTGTCCTGGATGCTGTTGAACATCTTGAGTGTTGATGGTGTTGCACTCATCCAAGTGGAGAGTATTCCATCACACTCCTGACTTGTGCCTTGTAGATGGTGGAAAGGCTTTGGGGAGTCGGGAGGTGAGAGACTCACCGCAGAATACCCAGCCTCTGACCTGCTCTTGTAGACACAGTATTTATGTGGTTGGTCCAGTTAAGTTTCTGGTTAATGGTGACCCCCCCAGGATGTTGATGGTATTTGTGTGGCACAAATGTTACTTGCTATTTATCAGCCCAAGCTTGAATGTTGTTCAGGTCTTGCTGCATATGGGCTCGGACTGCAGCGATGTCCTGGGGCTGTGGTGATTGACCCCCAACAGCCATAACCATCTTCCTTTGTGCTAGGTGTGACTCCAGCCAGTGGTGAGCTTTCCCCCTGATTCCCATTGATTTCAATTTTATTGGGGCTCCTTGATGCCACACTCGGTTAAATGCTGCCTTGATGTCAAGGGCAGTCACTCTCACCTCACCTCTGGAATTCAGCTCTTTTGTCCATGTTTGCCCCAGGACGATAATAAGGTCTGGAGCTGAGTGGTCCTGGCAGAGACCAAACTGAGCATCGGTGAGCAGGTTATTGGTGAATAACTGCCACTTGATGGCACTGTCGACAACACCTTCCATCACTTTGCTGATGATTGAGAGTAGACTGATGGGGCAGTACTTGGCCCACTTGGATTACTTGGATTAAATTTGTCCTGCTTTTTGTGGACAGGACACACCTGGGCAGTTTTCCACATTGTTGGATAGATGCCAGTGTTGGAGCTGTACTGGAACATCTTGGCTAGAGGCACGGCTAGTTCTGAAGCACAAGTTTTCAGCACAACAGCCGGGATATTGTCAGGTCCCATATCCTTTGCTGTATCCAGTATGTTCAGCCGTTTCTTGATAGCATGCGGAGTGAATCGAATTGGCTGAAGACTGGCTTCTGTGATGGTGGGGACCTCAGGAGGAGGCCGAAATCGATCATCCACTTGGCACTTTTGACTTCTGGCTGAAGATGGTTGCAAACGCTTCAGCCTTGTCTTTTGCACTAACGTTCTGGGCTCTGCTGTCATTGAGGATGGGGATGTTCATGGAGGCTCCTCCTCCGGTTAGTTGTTTAATTGTCCATCACCATTCTAACTGGATGTGGCAGGACTGCAGAGCTTTGATCTGATCATTGGTTATGGGAACATTTAGCTCTATCCATAGCAAGCTGCATCTGCTGTTTAGCATGCATGGAGCCCTGTGATGCAGTTTCCCCAGGTTGGCACCTCATTTTTAGGTACGCTTGGTGTTGCTCCTGGCATGCTCTTCTACACTCCTCATTAGATCCAGGGTTGGTCCCCTGGCGTAATGGTAGTGTGAGGGATATGCCGGACCATGAGGTTACAGATTGTGATGGAATGCAATTCTGCTGCTGCTGATGGCCCACAATGCCTCATGGATGCCCAGTTTTGACCTGTTAGATCTGTTCTGAATCTATCCCATTTAGCACAGTGGTAGTGCCACACAAAATAATGGAGGGTGTCTTCAGTGTAAAGACGGTCTTCGTCTCCACAAAGACTGTGCGGTGGTCACTCATACCAATTCTGTCATAGCAAGATGCATCTGCGACAGGTAGATTGGTGAGAACAAGGTCAAGTAGGTTTTTCCCTTGAGTTGCTGCTCTCACCACCTGCCGCAGGCCTAGTCTTGCAGCTATGTCCTTCAGGACTTGGCCAGCTCGGTCAATAGTGGTGCTACCAAGCCACTCTTTGTGATAGACATTGAAATCCTCCACCCAGTGTATGATATATGCCCTTGCTACCCTCAGCGCTTCTTCCAAGTAGTGTTCAACATGGAGGAGTACTGATTCATCAGCTGAGGGGAGGGTGGTAGTTGGAAATCAATGGGAGGTTTCCTTGCCCATGCTTGACCTGATGCCATGAGACTTCATGGGGTCCAGAGCGAACATTGAGAACTCCCAGGGCAACTCCCTCCCGACTACATACCACTGTGCCACCACCTCTGGTGGGTCTGTCCACCGTTAGATATGAAAACATTTTAAGGAGTCAAAAAACAAACTCTGTTACAGATGAAATCCACAGCAGTGATCGTTTCATCTTGTTCCACAATGTAATACATTTTTAGCTGTATCTCCAAATTTTAATGACTTAAAATGTTAGGACTACTTGAAATTCTCTCCACCTGTTTCAACTCAGTTTTTCATCCAGCCACTAGTGTTTACTGTATTCCCATAATTCTTAAGCTAATTCATCTATTTTAGTTTACAGCATTTCTTTGAATGTTTACCCTCATCCAAGGTGAAAGACGTCAGTGATTAGGAATGGAATATTTTCAATTTTGGCACCCAGTGTCAGCATTGCATTCACCCAAGCCATGAATAGCACAGGCCAGATGCAGAATAAAGCTCCTTGTTTTCTGCCCCAACAACTTAGATGAACCCGAACCTCAAAAGGCAGAAGAACATTCCTTACTGAAACAGTGTAACACTTTCCATTTCCATTTCCATTTGCAATCTGTCTTGTATTTGCATCCACTTAATGAAACTCTGCACAAAATAGTGCTGTTTGGCCTAATGCAAATGAAGAACTGGGTTGGGAATGCCCACAACTCAATGTTCTTACAGCCTCCAAATGGAGGGAACTTTCATTTCATCAGTCTGAAGTTAAAGCCGCATTACAGAGATGAAAGATTAGTAGCACTGTGCTACTGCTGGGATAAAATTTCATGGGAACCAGCAGCTCTCCAATACCTTGGCAGTTCTTCTTGTGCAAACTTAGGAAGTGGGTGTCCAAAGGCATTTTACTGCGGGGGAGAATCACAGCTGAGCATGAGTAGAATGGACTGGCGAATGATACTTAAAGGGTTGACGGCGGATAGGCAATGGCAAACATTTAAAGATCACATGAATGAACTTCAACAATTGTACATCTCTGTCTGGAATAAAAATAAAATTGGGAAGGTGGCTCAACCGTGGCTAACAAGGGAAATTAAAGACAGTGTTAAATCCAAGGAAGAGGCATATAAATTGGCCAGAAAAAGCAGCAAACCTGAGGACTGGGAGAAATTTACAATGCAGCAGAGGAGGACGAAGGGTTAATTAGGAGGGGGGGAAATAGAGTATGAGAGGAAGCTTGCTGGGAACATAAAAACTGACTGCAAAAGCTTCTATAGATATGTGAAGAGAAAAAGATTAGTGAAGACAAATGTAGGTCCCTTGCAGTCAGATTCAGGTGAATTTATAATGGGGAACAAAGAAATGGCAGACCAGTTGAACAAATACTTTGGTTCTGTCTTCATGAAGGAACTGATCCAGAGTCAATGGAATGTTAGAAAATGACTGTCAATGCATCCGCTATTTCCAAGGCCACCTCCTTAAGTACTCTGGGATGCAGTCCATCAGGCCCTGGGGATTTATCGGCCTTCAATCCCAAAATCAGAATTTTAAACGTTTCTATGAGGTCCCCTTTCATTCTTCTGAACTCCAGTGAATACAAGCCCAGTTGATCCAGTCTTTCTTGATAGGTCAGTCCCGCCATCCCGGGAATCAGTCTGGTGAACCTTCGCTGCACTCCCTCAATAGCAAGAATGTCCTTCCTCAAGTTAGGAGACCAAAACTGTGCACAATACTCCAGGTGTGGCCTCACCAAGGCCTTGTACAACTGTAGCAACACCTCCCTGCCCTGTACTCAAATCCCCTCGCTATGAAGGCCAACATGCCATTTGCTTTCTTCACTGCCTGCTGTACCTGCATGCCAACCTTCAATGGCTAATGTACCATGACACCCAGGTCTCTTTGCACCTCCCCTTTTCCTAATCTGTCACCATTCAGATAATAGTCTGTCTCTCTGTTTTTACCACCAAAGTGGATAACCTCACATTTATCCACATTATACTTCATCTGCCATGCATTTGCCCACTCACCTAACCTATCCAAGTCACTCTGCAGCCTCATGGCATCCTCCTCACAGCTCACACTGCCACCCAACTTAGTGTCATCTGCAAATTTGGAGATACTACATTTAATCCCCTCCTCTAAATCATTAATGTACAATGTAAACAGCTGGGACCCCAGCACAGAACCTTGCGGTACCCCACTAGTCACTGCCTGCCATTCTGAAAAGTCCCCATTTACTCCTACTCTTTGCTTCCTGTCTGACAACCAGTTCTCAATCCATGTCAGCACACTACCCCCAATCCCATGTGCTTTAACTTTGCACATTAATCTCTTGTGTGGGACCTTGTCGAAAGCCTTCTGAAAGTCCAAATATACCACATCAACTGGTTCTCCCTTGTCCATTCTACTGGAAACATCCTCAAAAAATTTCAGAAGATTTGTCAAGCATGATTTCCCTTTCACAAATCCATGCTGACTTGGACCTATCATGTCACCTCTTTCCAAATGCGCTGCTATGACATCCTTAATAATTGATTCCATCATTTTACCCACTACTGAGGTCAGGCTGACCGGTCTATAATTCCCTGTTTTCTCTCTCCCTCCTTTTTTAAAAAGTGGGGTTACATTGGCTACCCTCCACTTGATAGGAACTGATCCCGAGTCAATGGAATGTTAGAAAATGACTGTCAATGCATCCGCTATTTCCAAGGCCACCTCCTTAAGTACTCTGGGATGCAGTCCATCAGGCCCTGGGGATTTATCGGCCTTCAATCCCATCAATTTCCCCAACACAATTTCCCAACTAATAAGGATTTCCCTCAGTTCCTCCTCCTTACTAGACCCTCTGACCCCTTTTATATCCGGAAGGTTGTTTGTGTCCTCCTTAGTGAATACCGAACCAAAGTACTTGTTCAATTGGTCAGCCATTTCTTTGTTCCCCGTTATGACTTCCCCTGATTCTGACTGCAGGGGTCCTATGTTTGTCTTTACTAACCTTTTTCTCTTTACATATCTATAGAAACTTTTGCAATCCGTCTTCATGTTCCCTGCAAGCTTCTTCTCGTACTCCATTTTCCCTGCCCTAATCAAACCCTTTGGCCTCCTCTGCTGAGTTCTAAATTTCTCCCAGTCCCTGGGTTCGCTGCTATTTCTGGCCAATTTGTATGCCACTTCCTTGGCTTTAATACTATCCCTGATTTCCCTTGATAGCCACGGTTGAGCCACCTTCCCTTTTTTATTTTTACGCCAGACAGGAATGTACAATTGTTGTAGTTCATCCATGCGGTCTCTAAATATCTGCCATTGCCCATCCACAGTCAACCCCTTAAGTATCATTCGCCAATCTATCCTAGCCAATTCACGCCTCATACCTTCAAAGTTACCCTTCTTTAAGTTCTGGACCATGGTCTCTGAATTAACTGTTTCATTCTCCATTCTAATGCAGAATTCCACCATATTATGGTCACTCTTCCCCAAGGGGCCTCGCACAACGAGATTGCTAATGAATCCTCTCTCATTATACAACACCCAGTCTAAGATGGCCTCCCCCCTCGTTGGTTCCTTGACATATTGGTCTGGAAAACCATCCCTTATGCACTCCAGGAAATCCTCCTCCACCGTATTGCTTCCAGTTTGGTTCGCCCAATCTATGTGCATATTAAAGTCACCCATTAAAACTGCTGCACCTCTATTGCATGCACCCCTAATTTTCTGTTTGATGCCCTCCCCAACATCACTACTACTGTTTGGAGGTCTGTACACAACTCCCACTAACGTTTTTTGCCCTTTGGTGTTCTGCAGCTCCACCCATATAGATTCCACATCATCCAATCTAATGTCCTTCCTAACTATTGCATTAATCTCCTCTTTAACCAGCAATGCTACCCTACCTCCTTTTCCTTTTGTTTTTTCCTTCCTGAATGTTGAATACCCCTGGATGTTGAGTTCCCAGCCCTGATCATCCTGGAGCCACGTCTCTGTAATCCCAATCACATCATATTTGTTAACATCTATTTGCACAGTTAATTCATCCACTTTATTACGGATACTCCTTGCATTAAGACACAAAGCCTTCAGGCTTGTTTTATTAACACCCTTTGTCCTTTTAGAATTTTGCTGTACAGTGGCCCTTTTTGTTCTTTGCTTTGGGTTTCTCTGCCCTCCACTTTTCCTCATCTCCTTTCTGTCTTTTGCTTTTGTTTCCTTTTTGTTTCCCTCTGTCTCCCTGCATTGATTCCCATCCCCCTGCCATATTAGTTTAACTCCTCCCCAACAGCACTAGCAAACACTCTCCCTAGGACATTGGTTCCGGTCCTGCCCAGGTGCAGACCGTCCGGTTTGTACTGGTTCCACCTCCCCCAGAACCGGTTCCAATGCCCCAGGAATTTGAATTACTCCCTGCTGCACCACTGTTCAAGCCACGTATTCATCTGCGCTATCCTGCGATTCCTACTCTGACTAGCACGTGGCACTGGTAGCAATCCCGAGATTACTACTTTTGAGCTCCTATGCCTTCAATTCGTTTCGTAGGACCTCATCCCTTTTTTTACCGATGTCGTTGGTACCAATGTGCACCACGACAACTGGCTGTTCTCCCTCCCTTTTTAGAATGTCCTGCACCCGCTCCGAGACATCCTTGACCTTTGCACCAGGGAGGCAACATACCATCCTGGAGTCTCGGTTGCGGCCGCAGAAACGCCTATCTATTCCCCTCACAATTGAATCCCCTATCACTATCGCTTTCCCACTCTTTTTCCTGCCCTCCTGTGCAACAGAGCCAGCCACGGTGTCATGAACTTGGCTGCTGCTGCCCTCCCCTGATGAGTCATCCGCCTCAACAGTACTCAAAGCAGTGTATCTGTTTTGCAGGGGGATGACCACAGGGGACCCCTGCACTACCTTCCTTGCACTACTCTTTCTTGCACTACTCTTTCTGCTGGTCTTCCATTCCCTAGCTGGCTGTGGACCCTTCTCCTGCGGTAAGACCAACTCGCTACACGTGCTACTCACGTCATTCTCAGCATCGTGGATGCTCCAGAGTGAATCCACCCTCAGCTCCAATTCCGCAACGCGGTCCATCAGGGGACAGAGGGTCTAGTGAGAAGGAGGAACTGAAGGAAATCCTTATTAGGCGTGACACTGTGTTGGGGAAATTGATGCGATTGAAGGCCGATAAATCCCCAGGGCCTGATAGTCTGCATCTCAGAGTACTTAAGGAAGTGGCCCTAGAAATAGTGGTCGCATTGGTGATCATTTTCCAACAGTCTATCAACTTTGGATCAGTTCTTATGGACTGGAGGGTAGCAAATGTAACACCACTTTTTAAAAAAAAGGAAGAAGAGAGAAAATGGCTAATTATAGACCAGTTAGCCTGACATCAGTAGTGGGGAAAATGTTGGAATGAATTATTAAAGATGAAATAGTAGTGCATTTGGAAAGCAGTGACAGGATTGGTCCAAATCAGCATGGATTTATGAAAGGGAAATCATGCTTGACAAATCTTCTAGAATTTTTTGAGGATGTAACTGGTAGAGTGGACAAGGGAGAACCAGTGGATGTGGTGTATTTGGACTTTCAAAAGGCTTTTGACAAGGTCCCACACACGAGATTGGTGTGCAAAATTAAAGCACATAGTATTGGGGGTAATGTACTGACGTGGATAGAGAACTGGTTGGCAGACAGGAAGCAGAGAGTCGGGATAAATGGGTCCTTTTCAGAATGGCAGGCAGTGACTAGTGGGGTGCCGGAGGCCTCAGTTCTGGGAACCTAGCTATTTACAATATACATTAATGATTTAGATGCAGGAATTGAGTGTAATATCTTCAAGTTTGCAGATGATACTAAGCTGGGTGGTGGTGTGAGCTGTGAGGCGGATGCTAAGAGGCTGCAGGATGACTTGGACAGGTTAGGTGAGTGGGTAAATGCATGGCAGATACAGTATAATGTGGATAAATGTGAGGTTATCCACTTTAGTGGCAAAATCACAAAGGCAGATTAGGAAAAGGGGAGGTGCAACAAGATCTGGGTGTCATGGTACATCAGTCATTGAAAGTTGGCATGCAGGTACAGCAGGCGGTGAAGAAGGCAAATGGTATGTTGGCCTTCATAGCGAGGGGATTTGAGTTTTGGAGCAGGGAGGTCTTACTGCAGTTGTACAGGGCCTTGTTGAGGCCTCACCTGGAATATTGTGTTCAGTTTTGGCCTCCTAATCTGAGGAAGGACGCTCTTGCTATTGAGGGAGTGCAGCGAAGGTTCACCAGACTGACTCCTGGGATGGCAGGACTGACATATGAGGAGAGACTGGGTCGACTGGGCCTGTATTCACTGGAGTTTAGAAGGATGAGAGGGGATCTCATACAAATATATAACATTCTGATGGGACTGGACAGGTTAGATGTAGGAAGAATGTTGGGAAGTCCAGAACCACGGAACACAGTCTAAGGATAAGGGGTAAGCCATTTAGGACTGAGATGAGGAGAAACTTCTTCACTCAGAGTTGTTAACCTGTGGAATTCCCTGCTGCAGAGAGTTGTTGATGCCAGTTCATTGGATATATTCAAGAGGGAGTTAGATAAGGCCCTTACGGCTAAAGGGATCAAGGGGTATGGAGAGAAAGCAGGAAAGTGGTACTGAGGTGAATGATCAGCCATGATCTTATTGAATGGTGGTGCAGGCTCAAAGGGCTGAATGCCCTACTCCTGCACCCCCTATTTTCTATGTTTCTATGACCCTGTCCTCGCCAATATGGACACACAAGCAGTTTCAAGCAAAAGCATCTGATGGTGATCAGAAGTGGAAAACAAGGATGATGTTTCCTCTCCTACTTCATAGCCTGGGGATACTTAAACTACTTATGGTATTTTACCTGCTTTTATCGAAACATAGACATAGATTGAATTTAGGGCTGCTCTTGCTCTGTATGGTTGAGTAGAGGAACAAATTGCTAAACCTGCCCACCGCTATTGGGGAGTCCCTGTTTGCTTATGTATACAGTGACATATCCATAAATCAAACTTGACATATTCATAATTTCAGTGTATCAGAGCTTTTGGGCCTGCTCTTTGACCTTTTGGAAACGATTTTAACCCTACTCGCTCAGCAGAAACTGGCGGGTGGATAGTTAAAATCACCATGGCTCTTGTCTGTTCAAAAGCTGCTATGCTTGCAACATCTGTAATTTTAACTTCTCCTGAGCAGACAGCAAGGACATGCATTTGGAGCCAACTTTACATCTACATATTGCAGCCTGAAGACATCATTGAAACCCAACTGTAATTTTAACTCAGGCCTGAGCGGGGAATCCACCTGAAGTTAAAATCAGGGGCATAATAGTGTCAAATTACTATGAATTTACTTGTTGCTTAAAATGAACATATAGGAAATAAAAACAGAAAATGCTGGAAATCTCAGCGGGTCAGGCAGCATCCATGGAGAGAAAAGCAGAGTTAATGTTTCAGGTCGATGCCTCTTCACTGGTGAGTGTTTGAAAAGAATACATTCTGAAGGAGCACTGAAAGGGGGAGGGGAAGAAAGAACTAAATGGAAAGTCTGTGATAGGGTGGAAGGCAGGTGAGATTAGAGAGACGAAAGGGATGATGGGCCGAATTGACATTAGTCAAGATAGGGTGTGAATGGCCGGATAATGACCAGCTGCCATTGAAGAAAGGCAAAAAAAACATAGGCTTGGGGAGGGGAGGCGTGGGAGGGGAGAGAGAGCCCTAGATGGGCAGCGGTTATGCTCTGAAATTGTTGAACTCGATGTTGAGTCCAGAAGGCTGTAAAGTGCCTAAAAGAAAGATGAGGTGCAGTTCCTCAAGCTTGCATTGAGCTTTGTTGGACAAGTGTAGGAGGCCAAGGACGAAGAGGTCAGAGTGGGCGTGGAGTGGAGTAGAGAATTAAAGTGACAGGCGACTGGAAGCTCAGGGTCACACTTGCAGACTGAATGGGGGTATTCCGCAAAGTGGTCACCCAATCTACGCTTGGTCTCCCTAATGTAAAGGAGACCACATAGTGAGCAGCGAATACAGTATACTAAATTGAAAGAAGTACAAGTAAATCACTGTTGCACCTGGAAGAAGTATTTGGGGCCCTGGATAGTGGGAAGGGAGGAGGTAAAAGGGCAGGTGCTGCATCTCCTGCGCTTGCACAGAAAGATGCTGTAGGGAGGGGGTGCTGGGGGTGACTGCGGAATGGACCAGGGTGTTGCGGAGGGAGCGGTCCCTTCGGGATGCTGAGAGGGGAAGGGGAAGATGTGATTCGTGGTGGGATCATGCTGGAGGTGCCGGAAATGGCGGAGGGTGATTCGTTAAACGTGGAGGCTGGTGGGGTGAAAGGTGAGGATTAGGGAAACCCTCTCGTGGTTCTGAGAGGGTGGGGAAGGGGTGAGAGCAGAGGTGCGGGAAATAGAACGGACACGGTCGAGGGCCATGTTAACCACGGTGGAGGGGAATCCTCGGTTGAGGAAAAAGGAAGATATGTCAGAGTCACGAGTGTGAAAGGTGGCGGCGTCAGAGCAGATGCGACGGAGACGGAGAAACTGGGAGAATGGAATGGAATCCTTACAGGATGCGGGGTGGGAGGAAGTGTAGCTGTGGGAGTCAATGGGCTTATCGTGGATATTTGTCGAAAGCCTGTTCCTAGAGATGGAGACAGAGAAGTTGAGGAAGGGAAGAGTCGGAGATGGACCATGTGAAGGTGAGGGGTGGAAGTTGGATGCAAAGTGAATGAAATTTTTTAGTTCATGGCGAGAGCAGGAAACGGCACCGATACAGTCGGAAAAAGAGGTGAGGGCGGGGATCCGAGTAGGACTGGAATAAAGAATGTTCCACATATCCCATGAAAAGACAGGCATAGCTAGGACCCATTCGGGTTCCCATAGCAACACCTTTAATTTGGAGAAAGTGAGTGGAGTTAAAGGAGAAGTTGTTCAATGTGTGAACAAGTTCAGCCAGGCTGAGCAGGGTGGTGGTGGATGGGGACTGGTTGGGCCTCTGCTCGAGGAAGATGTGGTGCGCCCTCAGACCATCCTGGTGGGGGATGGAAGTATAGAGGGATTGGACGTCCATGGTGAAAAGGCGACAGTTGGGGCCGGAAAACTGGATACTGTTAAAGTGACGGAGGGCATCCGATGAGTCGCAGATGTAGGTGGGAAGAGAGTGGACAAAGGGAGAAAAAATAGAGTCGCAACAGGAAGAAATAAGTTCTGTGGGGCAAGAACAGACTGATATGATGGGTCTACCGGGGCAGACCTATTTATGGATCTTGGGAAGGAGGTAGAAGCAGGCTGTGCAGGGTTGGAGAACTATGAGGTTGATGGCTGTGGAGGGAAGATCTCCAGAGGAGATGACGTTAGTGACTGTCTGGGAAATGATGGCTTGATGTTCAGTAGTGGGGTCATGGTCCAGGAGAGGGTAAGAGGAGGTGTCAGTGAGTCGGTGATCAGCCTCTGCAAGGTAGAGGTCGGTTCGCCAAACAACAACAGCTCCACCCTTGTCAGCAGGTTTAATGACAAGGTTGGGGTTGGATCTGAGTGAGCGGAGTGCTGCAAGTTCAGAGGGAGGTAGGTTGGAGTGAGTGAGGGGAGCAGAGAAATTGAGATGGCCAATGTGCCTTCGGAAGTTTGCAATGAAGAGGTCCAGAGGGTAAGAGGCCAGAGGGAGGGGTTCAGGCAGCTGTCTTCAATGGCAGCTGGTTATTATTCTGCCATTCAAACCCTATCTTGACTAATGTTCTTCTAACTCCTGGCATTATCATTTCAATTCGGCCCATCATCCCTTTTGTCTCTAATCTATTCTGCCTCCACCCTTTAGTTCTTTCTTCCCCTCCCTCTTTTACTGCTTCTTAAGAATGTGTTATTTTCGAACACTCACCAGTTCTGACGAAGGGTCGTCAACCTGAAACATTAACTCTGCTTCTCTTTCCTCAGATGCTGCCTGACCAGCTGAGATTGCCAGCATTTTCTGTTTTTATTTCAGATTCCAGCATCTGCAGTATTTTCCTTTTGAACATCTAGGAAAGCCTTGTTTGGCTGTACTGCCTACATAATCCTTACTTTATGGGTATATTTCAGCAAAGCCAGGTCTAGGGTCTCTGCGTATTCAATGGTATGCCACACTCTGAGTCATATTTATTTTTGTTCATGGATAACACTGCAAACCTCCTCAGTGTTGGCTAGCAGGCTGTAATGTGCATGTAACTTGCAATACCCAACCTGATTAACTTCACCGTTACTGTGAGAGTGAGAAAGGAGAGAAAAGTCAAAGGAAAGGTTGTGGAAATTGCAGCAATGTTAGCTGTTTTGAGGAGGATGACAGTATGGGGAAAATGTATTTATTCAAAAGTATGGCATGCCTTCAAATAGAATGTCAGCCTGACTGAAAATTAAGGTAAAATTCAGGTGGGATGCAAAATTGATGGTAAAGTTCGGGCAAATCAATGAAGAACAATCAATTTTTGCAACTTGGAGAAACATTGATGAAGTGGTTTACCCAAATGAGAACAAAGAATCCTGTCAGTGGTGTTTGCTTGTGGAAAAAAAACAAGGCAGTTAGTACAACAGCTTGGGTTTGTTGATGACAACTCGAGAGTCACACTGGCAGGCTTTACACTTTCGAAATGTTGCAGGGAGTAGTATTTCAAATGATCAGCAGACCCCAATTCTATTACACTGGAAATGAGGAGATTAGTCCTTGTGAATGGAATGAGATGACTGAGCATACCGTGAGAAACCATTACCACTGCTGTGGCTTCGCAAAAGAAGCGACAATTGAAGAGACTGTTGCGTTTGAGAAAATCAACAAGCTCGCAGATGAGGATGTAAACGACAACATGACTGACAATACATAAACATGTATGCCGATGTCAAAATCTACACTGGAGTTCCAGATCCAGAAATCACATCTACTGGCATTGCAGAGAGGGTTAAAAGTCAACAGGAAAAGGACAACAATATGCATGAAATGATCAGCCACTCAAGCTAGGTGTTGGCATTGGTGAATGAAAGGTCTGGATTTTCTGGAACATGAAATTATCGTGCTATTGTGGCTCAGCACACCACAGGCTATGCAAAGAATAATTGAAAAAGAAAAAGTGCCTGCCAGAAAGCAAGAAAAAAAATGGATTTGGAGTCATGCATATAGTAATATCACGAATAAGTTGTAACTTTTTAAATCCTGATACTCTGCAGTGCATATATTTAAGTGTTTTGTTAACGTTACAGTATGCTGCATAACTATTTATTTTGTTGTAAGCAATTATGGAACCAATTATATAACAAAACCTTTCAAGTTTTTTAAAAAAGATCCCGAGCCGCTTTATGAGGGGGAAGGCATCAAGGGAGCTGTCCCAAGCCATTTTATAAGGCAGAGGTCATTAAGGAGCTCGAGTTGGGTGAAGGGGAGGAGTTGGGGAAGGTAGGCAAAAGCACAGTCAAAACAAGTGCTGATGAGGCTCTTGAAGGTGAAGAGAGAGAGATGAAGGAAGAAAAAACTTGTATTGATATAACACTTTATCATGGCTCTCAGAAACATCCCAAAGCACGTCACATACAAATAATTACTTTTGAAAGTGCAGTCACCATTAGTATGTAGGCAAAAGCAACACCAGCTTTGCATACAACTAGATCCCACACACAACAGAGATGAATGACCAGTTAATCTGTTTTTGCTAGTGTTTTAAGGGAGGAATGTTGGCCAGGATACGAGGGGTGGTGGCCAGTGATCGCAGCATAGATTGCAGATCGGGGCTTGTGGGTGTGTCGCTGATTGTGGCGGGGCTGGTCAACATCGGCATAAGGGAGGCCTCCAGCAGGATCTTAAATTAATCTTTTTTTTTTCATACATCATCATCATAGGCAGTCCCTCGAAATTGAGGAAGACTTGCTTCCGCTCAAAGTGAGTCCTCAAGTGGCTGTACAGTCCATTGCAGGAATTACAGTCTCTGTCACAGGTGGGACAGACAGTGGTTGAAGGAAAGGGTGCGTGGGGAGCCTGGTTTGCCGCATGCTCCTTCTGCCATCTGCGCTTGATTTCTGTATGCTCTCGGCGATGAGACTCGCGGTGCTCAGCGCCCTACCAGATGCTCTTCCTCCATTTTGGGCGGTCTTGGGCCAGGGATTCCCAGGTGCCGATGGGGATGTTGCACTTTATTGAGGGTGTCCTTGAAACGTTTGCTCTGCCCATCCGGGGCTCACTTGCCGTGTAGGAGTTCCAAGTAGAGCACTTGCTTAGGAGTTTCGTGTCGGGCATGTGGACAATGCGGCCTGCCCAACGGAGCTGGTCGAGTGTGGTCAGTGCTTCGATGCAGGGGATGTTTGCCTGAGCGAGAACGCTGATGTTGGTGCGTCTATCCTCCCAGTGGATTTGCAGGATCTTGCGGAGGCAACGTTGATGGTACTTCTCCAGTGCTTTGAGATGTCGGCTGTATATCGTCCACGTCTCTGAGCCATATAGGAGGGTGGGTATCATTACTGCCCTGTAGACCATAAGCTTGGTGCCAGATTTGAGGTCCTGGTCTTCAAACACTCTCTTCCTTAGGCGATCGAAGGCTGACTGGTACATTGGAGGCGGTGTTGAACCTCGTCATCGATGTCTGCCCTTGCTTGATAGTAGGCTCCCGAGGTATGGAAAATGGTCCATGTTGTCTAAGGCCATGCCGTGGATTTTGATGACCGGGGGGGCAGTACTGTCCGGCGGGGTTAGGTTGGTGGAAGACCTTTGTCTTACGGATGCTTTCGTACGCCTCGGTGAAGGTATTGACGATGGCTTGGAGTTTGGCCTCTGAGTGTGCGCCGACGCAAGCGTCATCCACGTACTGTAGTTCGATGACAGAGGATGGGACGACCTTGGATCTAGCCTGGAGGCGGCGAAGGTTGCACACATTCCCATTGGTTCTATAATTTAGTTCAACTCCAGCGGGGAGCTTGTTGAGAGTGATATGGAGCATTGCAGCAAGGAAGATCGAGAAAAGCGTTGGTGCGATGACATAGCCCTGCTTGACCCCGGTCCGGATGTGGATTGGGTCTGTGGTGTATCCATTGGTCAGGATCACGACTTGCATGTTATTGTGGAGCAGGCATAGGATGGTGACAAACTTTTGGGGGCAGCCGAAATGGAGGAGGACGCTCCATAGTCCCTCCCCTGCCTTAGGGACACTACCCTACCAGAAAGCCATTCAAATCCTGATCACTCATTAGGTGAAGATGTTCTTCTGACATCAATCCTAAATTTACTTTTGACCAGTTTTACCCTGTGCCTCCTTGTTCTGACTTGATTTACCATATCTATACTAATGAACAGCTTGTGTATCTCTCTAAGATCTCCTCTCAGTCATGTCCTTTCAAGGCTAAAGAGCCTCAGCTTCATAACTGAATCTTCTTATCACTTTGTGGTCTGACTGTTTCTCTTGTGCCTCGGTGACCAGTACTGTTGTTGCAGCCTGACCAATGCACTATACAGTTTGATTATGGCATCCTCTGACTTGAACTCTGCAGACTTGGCAATATAATTCAATATTTTTATTTTTGTTGATGCTCAATTTTGATGTATAAACACTCCCCTATATCTTATTTTTTAACCTTTACATAGCTTGCCATAATTTCTTCAATGTATTACATTGTTCCTAACTAATCAAGAATGACTCAATGGCACAAATCAGCAGACCCAACTTTTTTGAGAAACCTCTTCAAATGATATTCTCACCGTAGGGAAGGCTCAGTCAGCCCCATAGGCTGTATGCTCTAACCACAGAAGCAGTTTCAGTTGTTGCAGATTAATTAAAAATAATCGCCATTTTTAATTTCTATTGGGCTGATGATGAAATGGATTATTTAACAAAATATTAAAATTGCTCCTAAAAATTGGAATATAATTTATTAACTGGAATAGTTGAGTCTGGAGGAAGGGCCAGAGACAGGCGCTATTACTCAGGTGCAAGTAGGCGGTCTTTGTGATGGAAAGCTTATAAGGTTGGAATCTCAGTTCGAGGTCAAATCGGACACACAGGTTGCGAACGGTCTGGTTCAGCCTGAGACAGTGGCCAGGGGAGGTGATAGAATTGATGGCTAGGGAATGGAGTTTGTGGCGAGGGCCATAGACAATGGCTTCAGCCTTCTCGATGTTTAATTGGGCCAAATTTTAGCTCATCCAGGTCATCTGTGACATAGTGAGAGGTCAAGAGAGGTGATGGTGAGGTAGAGTTGTGTATCGTCAGCGCACACGTGGAAACTGATGTGCTTTTGGATGATGTCGCCGAAGGGCAGCATGCAGATGAGAAATAGGAAGGGGGCAAGAATAGGTCACTGGGAGGACTCCAGAGGTAACGATGCAAGGCAGGAACAGAAACCAGTGCAAGAGGTTCTCTGGTTATGACTGGATAGGTAAGTACGGAACCAGATGAGGGCAGTCCCACTCTTCTGGACAACGGTGGAGAGGCATTCTTGGAGAATGATGTGATTAACCATGTCAAAGGCTGCTGATGGGTCAAGAAGGATGGATAACACACCATGGTTACAGTTACATAGGATATTATTTGTGATTTTGATTCTGGCAGTTTCAGTGCTGTGGCAGAGAATCAAACATGATTGGAGAAGTTCAAAGATGAAGTTGTGGAAAAGATGGGCATGGAATTGGGAGACGACAACATGTTCAAAGACTTTTGAGAGGAAAGGGACATTGGAGGGGAGGTGGTTGTTTCCAAGGACAAAGGAATCTAGGGTGGGTTTTTGAGGAGAAGGGTGATGACGACAGATTACCTCAGGAGAGGAAAATGCATGCAATATCAGCTAGCATGGGGGCCAGGAAAGGAAGTTGGGTGGTCAGTTTATTGGGAATAGGATCGAGAGAGCAGGAGGTGCATCGCATAGACAAGTTGAGCTTGGAGAGGGCATGTGTGGAGATAAGGGAGAAACTAGAGAAAGATGTGATTTCCGGGTTGCACCGATCCTGCTACCTTCCTATAGGTTGTGAATATTGAGAGGGACATCCGCTAGAAGGCATTGAGGTCCTTCTTTAACTATGCAGAGCAGTCTCTGATGATGCCATCTGCACTTTTAACCAAAGGCTTGCGCGGGGATGCCATTGTTCTTGCTCCTAGACCAACCCGAGGAGCCGGGGCCAGAAGAGAGAGAGAAAGGCAGGTGTGCTCCTCTGGAATCCACAAGGCAACCTTGCCCGCCCATCCGCCTCCCACTCTGTGTTTTCCTCCTCCTCCACCGGCAAGGAGCCTGACCCGACCCTCTCCCAACCACTTAGCTGAGTGCCGGGCACTGCTCCTTCTTGTCCCCAGTGACGGCCTCCTGCTGCCCAACATCCTGCCCCCTGCCCGCCGGCCAGCTACCGCCGCTCGTTGGGTTTGGGCCTCACGCTGAATGGATCTGGATAGTTTTCATCTGCCTCTGCTCCTGTCCCCAGTTAAAATCGGCCCTTGTATGTATGAAGGTAATTTGTAGGCAATAGTGGAAAATTTTGTTTTAATAGGTTCTATAGAAAATGCCAACGAGTTGCTCTTGAAGTGCCTGGAGCCTGAAAGTTGAGGAAGGAGGGATGTGCAACTCCTCTAAGGATTTTGTTGGGTGGGCTAAATGTATCTAGTTCTACCCAATTACATTAGGGCACTGAAGGGAATCAATTATATAGGGAAATATACATTAAACATTGCTGAAACTCCACAGAGAAGGTATTCCATCGGAGACTTCTTTCCAGTTAAGTATGTATTCAGAACTTGCTGCAGTCACCATAGTCTTTCTTGGCAAGGCAGACCTCGAGTATCGGAGGCTCTTGCTGCAGTGCTAGTAGTGAAAGATGCAGATCATGTAATGTGTGTGACGGAAATGTGGGCACTTTAGACATGTTTTAAAGATTGCAGGAATGAAGCATATGAGAACCATGTGGGTCTGTGTGTTGTGGATTTTCAGGCCAAGAAAGATTTCTGTGCTGCATATTTACATAGTGCTCTGAGCCTATACATGCAGAGATCTTTTGTGGTTAAATAAAGATTATGTGGTGATGAATAGACTCATAAAATGGCCACCAAAGCTAAGGGTCATCAGACATTTTTGCAGTACCACTGTACTAACTTCTGTGTACCTGAACCATTTTATGTTGCATTAATTGTAATGTGCCTTGATTTTGATAGTTGGCTTACTTACTTGGCCAGTTGTGTGCCTAGTTTTGCTCTGCGGGTCCTTATTGCTACAGCTAAGTTTTTATTATTAAATCTGCATTGCATTGAATTTTAATGTGTTTTTTAAAATTGTGGGTCTAACAGAAAATTATATTTCAAAAACTCTATAGCAATATTTTCATTTTATTCCAGAGATGAAGCTTCCCTACATGTAGTCTGATTATAAATGGCATTGAGCTAGTTCTTGCCAGTTAGAGCTGTTTAATTTTCATCTACCCAGCTAAATGTTTAAATATTGCTCTTAAGGGTCATTTAAACATTAGCATTCAGAATATCCTGATGGGAAAAGATTGCCAGTAAAAAATACTCAGAAAATTTAACCGTGTGGTACTTTATGCTGATAATTGTATGAAATTACATTGTAAAATCCTATTGCTTGTAATATGCATTTAAAAAAAATCACAAATTGTATTTCGTTTGTTAAGAACAGTATTGCAAAGCCAGAAAATCACAAGCTAAGACAAGCACAAGTCATGTGGACAGAATTACTTGCTGCAAATTTCAGCAATCAGATCATTCTACAACGAGATTGACAGCCCTGCAGGGCTGGAACTTACTTCGTATGAAGGCCATGGCATTGCCCATCATTTACACGTTAAAAGCTACAACCATCCATTCCGATTTTTTTTGCTGCTTTAAATTGAACAGCTATATGGTCAATAGTAGAGCTGGAAACAAACAGTGCATGGAGCAAAGGATGGTGCTATTTGTAGATAGAATGTGCATTACAGAATTTCATCCTTGCTACAAAAAATTAAATGTCTTCCAAACAAATCACATTAGCAGTTTGAATTTTGGTCAGTAATGCTATTGACCTAAACTTCGTATAATTAGTGGGTAATAAACAATTAAGTTCCTTGTGTTACAATAATGGCAATTGTATACTTTGTAAAATTTGTATTAAAATAATATTGCTGCTATTCTAGTCAAACCTGGTGATCTCTTGAAATATATTGTTAGTTAACCAAAGTAGCCTGGAATTTCCGTTAACCAAAGTAGCCTGGAATTCCGTGAGTACTGGAACATATTGTTGAGGGAACCAGAACTTTTATACTGCAGGGTCATTCTAGGTTGCTATTGGGGACATCTCTAACATTGGCCCATTAGCTATGTACAGATGCATTAAGCAAGTTCACACTGCACTGTTTGCTAGAGCAAGCCATGTCATCCACTTCCTCATGCAATTGCAATGCTCTGTCATGCTACCTCTGGAGCGTATGAAGTGGCTGGCGTATGTGTCAATCTGAGCCTCATGGGTCTGAAGTTTCCTTACCCTTTAAGGACAACTGGGTAGGCCGCTCAACATCTGGTATAAATGGGAGTAGTATGCTCAGCACATGCTCCCTGTAATTTTACCTAAATATTGCAAATTATGTCCTACAACTGACCTATGACCACCTGAAAATGTCACTTGACAGGCCTTGGTCATTCAAGGGGCAGCTGAGATGCCCCCCCCCCCACCCAAACCCGGCCTTATTTTCCACTGTTGGCAACCCGTTTTCCAGGTGAGAAATGACAGACGAAAATTGAAAACCACCTTCATGGTTGCCTCAACGACTAATGCTGGAAGTGAATTCATCATTCTCTCAACTCTCTGTGTAAAGAAGTTTCTTTTGTTCTTGGTTATAACTCTCTTTCATAATCTTGTATCTGTGGCCCCTTGTTCTGGACCTCTCAACTACTGGAAACGGTCTAGTTCTCGTCAAATCCATTCATACTTTTAAATACTTCTATCATATCACTCAGTTCTAATGATAAGTGCCACAATTTTTCAAGTCTTTCCTTGTATTTCTATTTCCTCATGCCAGGCAGCATCTGTGTTATACCCTCTCTAATGCCTTAATATCCTTCCAATATTCTAGAGCCCAATTATGCACACCGTACTCTAACTAAGGGATTACTTAGGTTTTATATTCCTTCTTGCGTTTTATACTCTGTACCTCCTGTGATAAAACCCAGAACTTTGTCGGTCTTTTATGGCCTTATCATCCTGAAGCTCTGCTTCGAATGATGTTAATGGTCTTCCACCACTGAGCCTAGTTCAATTCAGAGTATGATTATTGTTATTTTATTTGCCCAAAATTTATCACCTTACATTTATTGACATTGAATTCCATCTTCACGTAGTCCATTGTGCCATCTTACCAATATCCCTGTGAAGCTTCCTTTGATCATCTAAAGAATTAACTATACCTTCTATTTTGGTATCAGCCAATGTTCCCTCTTTTTTTTTCCGTGCACAGTCCCTTTAACTGGCTGTGCGGCCCATCCAAATTTTCGCTCATGCGCTGTTTCTTCCATATAAAAGCTGGTGAGCAGCCTGCGCGGGACCTCCAGATACGCAGCTTAACGATAACGTTGGTATCATTTACAAGTTTCGACACCACTCCTAGGTCTATATCAAAACCATTGACGTACACAGTGAACTAAAGTGGCCCCAGACCTGAACCCTGCGGGGCACCACTACTTACTTCCGATCACTTTAAAAACTGCCCTTAATTCCTTCTCTGTCTTCTCCTTTCCACAACAACAATTTGCATTTATATGGCGTCTTTATATGTAGTAAAACGTCCCAGGAGCATTATCAAACAAAATTTGACACCAAGCCACATAAGGTGACACTGGGGCAGATGAGGAAGTACATTTTAAGGAACGTCTTAAAGGAGGAAATAGAGGTAAAGAGGGAGTGAAGTTTAGGGAGAAAATTCCAGAGTTTAGGGCCTAGGCAGCTGAAGGCATGGCTGCCAACGAAGTGATTAAAATCGGGATGTGCAAGAGGCCAAACTTGGAGGAACGCAGATATCTAGGAGGGTTGTAAGGCTGGAGGAGGTTACAGAGATAGCGAGGGGCAAGGCCATAGAGGGATTTGAAATTTAAAATCGAGGCGTTGCTCAACCGGGAGCCCTTGTAGGTCATGGAGCATAGGGGTGATAGGTGAGCGGGACTTGGTACGAGTTAAGATACGGGCAGCGGGTTTGAACCAATTTCTAACTAAGTTTGCTTTCTTCCCGCTAACTCCGTACCCCATAATTTTCTCTAGTAATCTCCCATGTGGTAGCTTCTCAAAGGCTTTCCTAAAGTCCCTTAACACTATATGCACTGAATTTACACCATCTACCGTGTCTAATATTTTTATTGTATAAGATTTGGCGAGCACGATCGTCCCTTTTAAAATTCATGCTGGCCTGATAAGATGGTTAAATGTTTTTATGTCACAGACTAGCTGTACGTTCGATGGTAGAATTGGCACTCACTGGCCACCTCCTTCCACTTATCTGCTGCAGTTCTTCTTGGGCCCTCCTTTTGGCACTTCCAAAGAGGGGTTCATGCTTAGTCTAACCTCCTAAAGCAGCACTTCAACACATTATCCGCAAATGGGGGCTGGGCCTCTGTGCCCTGCTGCAGGCCCCCTTTGATATTTTAGATTCAGACGTTCCGTCCCACCACACTTTCACACTTGTGGAAAACCCAGGCTTGTGTATTTGAAAAACTTTGTTTTGATTTGGGGTGGGGGCAGCAACACAAAATGCACAAGATGGCAAAGGACAAAATTCAGACAATGGCTTTAAATAGCATTCTATTGTTGCAATTATTAGACCAAAGCCAGCCTTCAGCCCATTGTGTCCGTGCAGTCTGACAAAGAGCTATCCAGCCTAATACCACTTTGCAGCTCTTGGTCCGTAGCCTTGTAGGTTACGGCATTTCAAATGCATAACCAAGTAATTTTTAAATGCTATGAAGGTTTCTGCCTCTGCCACCCATTCAGACAGTGAGTTCACCCTTTGGATGAAAAATATTCTCCTCAAAACTCCCCTAAACCTCCTACCAACTACTTTAAATCTATGCCTCCTGGTTATTGACCCCTCTACTGAGGGAAATATGTCCTTCCTATCCACTCTATCTATGCCCCTCAATTTTACACACCTCAATTAGGTATCCCCTCAGCCTCCTGTGTTCTAAAGAAAACAACCCCAGACTAGCCAATCTTTCCTCATTGCTAAAATTCTCCAGTCCAGGCAACATCCTCGTAAATCTCCCCTGTAGCCTCTCTAGTACAATCACATCTTTCCTGTAATGTGGTAACCAGAACTGCACGCAGCACTCCAGCTGTGGCCTAACTAGTGTTTTATATAGTTCAAGCATAACCTCCCTGCTCTTATATTCTATGCCTCGGCTAATAAAGGCAAGTATCCCGTATGCCTTCTCAATCTGTCCTACCTTCAGAGATCTGTGGACATGCACTCCAAGGCCCCTCTGTTCCTCTACACTTCAGTGTCCTACCATTTATTGTGTATTCCCTCCCCAAATGCATCACCTCACATTTCTCCGAATTGAATTCCATTTGCCACTGTATGGCCCTACTGACCAGTATATTGATATCTTCCTGCAGTCTACAGCTTTCTTCTTCATTATCAACTACACAGCCAATTTTAGTATCATCTGCAAACTTCTTAATCATACCCCCTACATTCAAGTCTAAATCATTGATATATACCACAAAAAGCAAGAGACCGGGTACTGAGCCCTGCGAAACCCCACTGGAAACCACCTTCCAGTCACAAAAACACCCATCGACCATTACACTTCGCTTCCTGCCTCTCAGCCAATTTTGGATCCAACTTGCCACTTTGCCTTGGATCCCATGGGCTTTTACTTTCGTGACCAGTCTGCCATGTGGGACCTTATCAAAAGCCTTGCTAAAATCCATATACACTACATCAAATGCACCACCCTCATCGACCTTCCTTGTTACCACCTCAAAAAATCCAATCAAGTTAGTCAGACACGACCTTCCTTTAACAAATCCATGCTGACTGTCCTTGATTAATCTGTGTCTTTCGAAGTAAAGATTTATCCTGTCCCTCAGAATTTTTTCCAACAATTTTCCCACCAGCGAGCTTGGGCTGACTGGCCTGTAATTACTCGGTCGATCTCTTTCTCCTTTTTTAAACAACGGTACAACGTTAGCAGTCTTGCAGTCCTCCGGCACCACACCTGTAGCCAGAGAGGATTGGAAAATGATGGTCAGAGCCTCTGCTATTTCCTCTCTTGCTTGTCTTAACAGCCTGGGATACATTTAATCCAGGCCTGGGAATGTATCCACTTTCAAAGATGCTATACCCCTTAATACTTCCTCTCTCACTCTGTTTATTTCATCTAATATTTCACACTCCTCCTCCCTGATTGCAATGTCTGCAGCGTACCTCTCTTTTGTGAAAACAGACACAAAGTATTCATTAAGAATCATACCTACGTCTTCTGCCTCCACACACAGGTTACCTTTATGGTCTCTAATAGGCCCTACTCTTTCTTTAGTTATCCTCTTGCTCTTAATGTATTTATAAAACATCTTTGGGTTTTCCTTGATTTTACTTGCCAAAAGTTTTTCATACCCTCTCTTTGCTTTCCTAATTTCCTTTTTAATTTCACCCTTGCACTTTCTATACTCCTCTAGGGTTTCTGCAGTATTGAGCCCTCGGTATCTGTCATAAGCTTCCCTTTTTTCTTTATCCTAGCCTTTATGCTCCTTGACATCTAGGGGGCTCTAGATTTGTTAGTTCCACCCTTTTTATTTAAAGGAACATACTTGCCCTGAACCCTCACTATCTCCTCCTTGAATGCTCCCCACTGCTCTGACACTGATTTACCTTCAAGTAGCTGTTTCCAGTCCACCTTGGCTAAATCACATCTCAGCTTAGTAAAATTGTTTTTTCCCCAATTGAGAACTTTTATTCCTGGTCTATCTTTGTCCTTTTCCATAACTAGCCTAAATCTAACTGAATTATCATTATTACCACCAAAATGCTCTCCCACTGATATCCCTTCAACCTGTGGAATTCCCTGCTGCAGAGAGTTGTTGATGTCAGTTCATTGGGTATATTCAAGAGGAAGTTAGATATGACCTTTACGGCTAAAGAGATCAAGGGGTATGGAGAGAAAGCAGGAAAGGGGTACTGAGGGAATGATCAGCCATGATCTTATTGAATGGTGGTGCAGGCTCGAAGGGCCGAATGGCCCATTTTCTATGTTTCTATGCCCAGCTGCATTCCATAAAACTAAGTCCAGAACCCCCGATCTCTCTTGTTAGGCTTGTTACATACTAGCTAAAAAAAAGTTCTCCTGACTGCATTTTAAGAATTCTGCTCCCTCTATACCTTTCACACTAATTCTATCCCAGTTAATATTAGGGTAGTTGAAATTCCCTATTACTGCCAGATTATTTTTGTACTTCTCAGAAATTAGCCTACATATTTGCTCTTCTATCTCCCTCTGACTGTTTGGGGGTCGAAAGCACACTCCTAGCATTGTGATTGCCCCTTTTTTGTTCTTCAGTTCAACCCATATGGCTTCATTTTATGATCCTTCTAACATATCATCCCTCCTCACAGCTGTAATTGTTTCTTTAATCAATACTACGATCCCCCCTCCTTTTTTATCCCCCTCTCTATTTTGTCTGAAATCTCTGTAATTTGGACTGTTGAGCTGCCATTTCTGCCTTTCTTTCGGTCATGTCTCAGTAATAGCTATAATATCATACTCCCACATGTCTATCTGTGCCTGCAGCTTATCTGCCTTATTCCATAGACTTCTTGCATTGAGGTATATATCATTTAGTACTGCCAAACTGCCGTGTTGTCTATTTTTTAGGCTTTGTTTCCTCTGCTTTCCAAACTCGCATATTAATTTTCTGCCTTCCATTTCCAGTTTTGCTTTCTTCCTTCTGAATCTACTCTCGGGTTACCATCCCCCTGTCAAGCTAGTTCACTACCCCCCCCCCCCCCCGCAACAGCACTAGCAAATCCCCACGCGAGAATATTGGTCCCAGCCCTGTTGAGGTGCAACCTGGCTTGTGCAGGTCCCACCTCCCTCTGAAATGGTCAGGAATCTAATGCCCTCCCTCCTGCACCATCTCTCCAGCCAGAGGGAGGAAATAAGTTTATCTTGTATAAGACTTGCAAATGAATCTTTTAAGCAGTTCCTGAGTTATTTTGCTGCTGTCATTTTGGCAAATGGACAGGACCACCACTGCCTTTCCCCTTCCCATGGGAATGGAAGAGAGAGGGATAAAAATAGTTGGGGAACCTTGGCATCATAACTTTCATTTCACTTATTTAAGAAGCCTAACTTGTTTATGTCTGTTGTCCTCAGAAATTCTCCAGCCTCTCCACTTGTGAAAAAAATATAGACCCATAGATGTCTGGCAGCTGATTACTATACAGTACTTCATCCTGAGTAGTTCCAATTATGTCATAAACCGTGAGTGAGAAGCTTGAATGGTTTATGTACAAAGTAGAAACCTGGGATTGAATTACTATCTAAACTTCACTGCTAATAATTTATAATGTATGTTGAATATTTTTGCTTTACAAAATGTTTGCTTTTAACTTTTCTTAACATGTGGGTAGTCATGACAGATGAAAAGACTTCAGTGAGCTGATTTTTAATCGCTATGTCTTTCTTTCTGACAAAACCTTGCTGCTTTCATGATATTCTTTTACCAGCTGCCATCCTGTACTTTGTGAAAAAGGTTTTTCAAATATTAATTGTAACTTGGTACCGGCTAAGTGATATTGGTCAGAGTGTGCTTTGAGAGTCAAGCTGACTCTATTTAGGCCAGGCTCAGAAAAAAGTGAAGGAAATGCAAGTTAAAATTCTAGTTTCTATGCAGCCTAAGCAATTAATATAATGATGGCTGGCCTCAAAAAAAAATGTTGACTATTGGGATATGTTCTGCAAATTATGTATTGAAATGGCAAATTTTTGTAAAAGAATGGTATTATATTAATTCTTGCATTGATTGCCACCATCTACTGTACAACAAATTGATCTGCTAAAAATATTACCGTCTAGAAATAGTTATTACAGTTTAAATTAATGGAATAAAAATGCTCAATCATTTTTTTTAAGTTTCTATTAAAGCAAGCGAATAATGAAAAACAGTTTAACTGATTTCTTTGGATTTCTTAAACCCACAAAATCAATTCTGAGTGGAAGTTAATGCCAGGTATTGTTAAATATACCTTTTAACATTCAATAAAAAAATAAAAATAATGGACAAGAATTTTAAAAATCACAATCGAAATCTCACTAAATTAAGGCATTTAACAGTAGTTTTCTGTGAGTAACGGCATTAGCCAATAAAGGAGAGATTATCGTCCACAGAGGGTGGTTAGAATGTGAAATCATCTGCCACAAACTTTTATTACAGCAGAGTCTGCAAGCACTTTTAAACGGGAATTGGATCATTACTTGAAAAAAGGAATATTATATGGTGTAGGGAGTAAGCAGGAGAATGGGATTAGAATAGATGGTTCATGTGGAGAAAAAAAACTGCTGCTAACTTGCCTGGCCAAAACCCTATTTCTGCAACATTCTGTGATTCTATGATTCTCTCGAATGTGTTGACTCCTTGCTGTGATTTGGATCACAAGTGCCAAGCACCCACTGGTACCTTGCCTAAGTGCTTACTCTTCTTTCATGAACCTTGAAAATTAGTGTTGGCTGGATTTTTAATCACAGAGTGCATCACAGTCAAAGCAGACACTATTCTCATCTGACATCCACGTACATGCATTTCCAGTTGGGGTCGCTGGATAGCAATCCGGAAACTCAGGCCAATAATTTCTCCCTTCCTAACTAAGGAGCTCTGAACCAAATTAAAATACCCCTTACGAGGATCAGATCATTCATCATAGATTGAAGATCAAAAGTGGGTCTGCTTTTATTTTGGCTCATTTGCTAGATAAGTTTGCTGGGAATGCTCATATTTAAAAAAAAACTATTTAGCAATCACGCTTAAAATATATTTAATCTTTTCTGATCTTTATTTTCAGTGGAAATATAGTTATGCTGAAAATAATATCACCAGTAATCACATTCTTCTTTATCACTGCAAGTCTGTATTTATTGTGTAATAGAAAGAAAGACTTGCATTTATATAGTGCCTTTCACAACTACCGGACGTCCCAAAACGCTTTACAGCCAAAGAAGTACTTTTTTGACATGTAGTCACTGGAATGACAAATTTCATTTCTATCCTTTGCACTTTGAATGTTCCATAATGAAAGCAACATGTGCTCTAAAAAGTGGCATATAAGCCATTCATGTTATATATCAGGATTATGGTGATGACATTTGTTAATTTAATTTTAAGGGCTTTTACTCAAATGTCAACTTGTACACCGAACTTTATGGCAGGGGCTAGATTTTGCGGTAAAAATAATGGTGAGGCTATCCGTGCTTACAGCTATTAAGTGTAAATCGGACAGCAACTTCCGGTGATCGCGCATGTGCAATTAAACATAGAAATCAGGAAGTTGCTGTCTGAGTTGCCTTGGGACTTTGTGAACAGGGAAGCAACTGTGTATCTCCTTAACAAATCAAATTGAAGAATTGTTAATGATCAACGCAGAGTCTGAACCAGAAAGTGTATGTTAGAATATTTAATTCAATGTCAATCAGGTACATATAGGCTCCTCCAGATGTTGCACTATACCGGTATCTCAGGCAGAGATTTGGCATTTAAATATATAGAACAGCATGAAGTTGTTGCACTTGTGTGATATATACCCACTAAACTTGCCAGGAAAAGTTATGGCTTGTCCATTTCATTGTAAATACATTTTTAACGGCGTGCTAAGTCTTAATTATTGCCAAATCACATTTCTGGCACTGGAAATTTACTTTTACATGTGTAGAGTCTCAATCCTTCAGATTTTAATTATTGATGATTTAAAAAAAAATTAAAAATTAAAATAAAAAATATATTTTTTTACTTTTTCTTTCTTTTATCTCTCTCTCTCAATCCAATCTTTCTTTGCCTCCTTTTATTTCACTTTTTCTATACCCGATTTGACATTGAATATTCAAACTTAAACTTCCTGGTTCAGACTGCGTTGCTCATAAACGTTTCTTCAATCTGATTGGTTGAGGAGATATTCAATTGCTTGACCTGTTCACACAATTCGCAGATTCTCTGTAGAGGGCGCTTAACAAAATAGCTTTCCAATTACAGTAAGTTCCAATACAAAAATCCCGTCGAAAGTCTGTGGGCAAGTGCAAGTATTACGATGCCGTTCGTTCGCTGCTGAGAGTAAAATCTGGCCCATTATTTTGTGAGTCAAAATGTTTGTTTAGCTTGTAACATTGTTAATGAACAATTCAGTTGAAGTAATATGAAAACTAAGCATATATCAAATTTCAAAATATTCAGAGGAAGCTATGAATAAATGTAGATTATGGCATCAATCACGTTTCAAAAGCATTACACAGGAAAGTCTGGCCTCAGAATGGTAGGACAAAGAAAAATGATTGGCTCATATAACCAGTTTACCAATCAAAATAACCAATTGATTAAATGTGAGCGAATGGAAAAACAGCAATGGGAACTGACTAGCGTGAAGAAAACTGAGCAACAAGTTCTTTTTTTGAAAACAAAATCGACCATTCATGAACCAGTCAGTACCAAAAACCCAACTAATCAAATTGTTCAAATAATTTCCTCACACAAGCATTTGTCAGCCCTGTTCCATCTTAATTCAAGTCCAAAATATATTGTAACACTGATAAAATTGCAGGACACAAAAGAAGTCGCTATTACAGCAAGGGTGATCATCATCCTAGGCAGTCCCTCGGAATCAAGGAAGACTTGCTTCCACTCCTGAAGTGAGTTCTTTGGTGGCTGAACAGTTCAATACGAGAGCAACAGACGCTGTCACAGGTGGGACAGACAGTCGTTGAGGGAAGGGGTGGTTGGGACTGGTTTGCCGCGCACTCTTTCCGCTTCCTGCGCTTGATTTCTGCATGTTCTCGGCATTGAGACTTGAGGTGCTCAGTGCCCTCTCGGATGCACTTCCTCCATTTAGGGCGGTCTTGGGCCAGGGACTCCCAGGTATCGGTGGGGATGTCACACTTTATCAGGGAGGCTTTGAGGCTTTGTAGCGTTTCCGCTGCCCAGCTTTTGCTCATTTGCCGTGAAGGAGCTCCGAGTAGAGCACTTGCTTTGGGAGTCTTGTGTCTGGCATGCGAACTATGTGGCCTGCCCAGCGAAGCTGATCGAATGTGATCAGTGCTTCAACGCTGGGGATGTTAGCCTGAGGACGCTGATGTTGGTGCGCCTGTCCTCCCAGGGGATTTGTAGGATCTCGCGGAGACATTGTTGGTGATATTTCTCCAGCAACTTTAGGTATCTGCTGTACATGGTCTATGTCTCTGAGCCATACAGGAGGGCAGGTATTACTACAGTCCTGTAGACCATGAGTTTGGTTGCAGTTTTGAGGGCCTGATCTTCAAACACTCTTTTCCTCAAGTGGCCGAAAGCTGCACTGGCGCACTGGAGGCGATGTTGGATCGCGTCGTCAATGCCTGCTCTTGTTGATGGGAGGCTCCCGAGATATGGGAAATGATCCACGGTGTCCAGGGCCGCGCCGTGGATCTTGATGACTGGGGGGCAGTGCTGTGCGGTGAGGCTGGTGGAGGACCTTTGTCTTACGGATGTTTAGCGTAAGGCCCGTGCTTCCGTACGCCTCAGTAAATACGTCGACTATGTTCTGGAGTTCAGCCTCTATGTGTGCAGACGCAGGCGTCGTCTGCATACTGTAGCTCGACGACAGAGGTTGGGGTGGTCTTAGACCTGGCCTGGAGACGGTGCAGGTTGTGCAGGTTCCCACTGGTTCTGTAGTTTAGTTCCACTCCAGCAGGGAGCGTGTTAACTGTGAGGTGGGGCATGGCAGCGAGAAAGATTGAGAAGAGGGGTGGGGCGATGACGCAGCCCTGTTTGACCCCGGTCCAGACGTGGATTGGGTCTATAATGGATCCATTGGTAAGGATCACGTCCTGCATGTCATCGTGGAGCAGGCGGAGGATGGAGATGAACTTTTGGGGGCATCCTAAACGGAGGAGAACGCTCTATAGATCCTCGCGTTTGATAGTGTCAAAGGTCTTTGTAAGGTCGAAGAAGGCCATGTACAAGGGCTGGCGCTGTTCCCTGCATTTTTCCTGTAGCTGTCGCGCTACAAAAATCATGTCTGTTGTGCCCCGTTGGGGACGAAATCCGCACTGCGACTCTGGGAGGAGCTCCTCGGCCAGGGGAAGAAGACGGTTGAGGAAGACTCTAGCGATGACTTTCCCCGTGGCTGAAAGCAGGGAGATTCCTCTGTAGTTGCCTCGCACGTCCCCTTTTTTAAAGATGGTCACGATTACTGCATCTCTGAGATCCCCCAGCATGCTCTCCTCCCTCCAGTTGAGAAAGATTAGGTCGTGTATTCGTGCCAGCAGTGCCTCTCCGTCATACTTCAATGCCTCAGCAGGGATTTTGTCCGCACCCGTAGCCTTGTTGTTTTTAGTTGTCTTACGGCTTTTTCTACCTCCTGCAGTGTTGGGGTCTCACTGAGGTGGTGGCGGGTGGCATGCTGCAGAATGGCGCCGAGAACACTCGAGTCAAAGGCAGAGTCTCGATTGAGGAGATCTTCGAAGTGCTCCTTCCAGTGGGCCCTGACTGCTCCAGTGTCCTTGATGAGTGTTTCCCTGTTCTTGGCCAGCAGTGAGGTGGGACCTTGGGTGTTTGGACCGTAGGTGGCCTTGACTGAATGAAGAATCCTCGCACGTCATGGTTGTCAGTCAGCTGCTGTATCTCCTGTGCTTTCTCCATCCACCACCTGTCCTTTAGGTCGTGGGTTTTTTGTTGGACCTCAGCCTTGCACCGTCTGTAATGCTGCTTTGCTGCTCCCGCGTTGGATTGTTGTTTAAGGCTCAGAAATGCCCTGCGCTTGCGATCTATTAGCTCTTGGATCTCCTGATCATTCTCATTAAACCAGTCCTGGTGTTTCTTGGTTGAGTAACCAAGCGTCTCTTTGCAGGCACTGGTTATGGAGGCCTGGAGGACAGACCAAGCGCTGTGGGCATTCTGCATCTCAGGGTCACCGAGTGTCGCCAGGTTAGCTGTGAGATGCTGGCTATATAGGGCTCTCTTAGCTGGGTTCTTAAGTGCTCTGGCATTGACTTTTTTTGCGGCACTGCTTCTGCTGTCCCCTCCGCTTTGGGGCTATGTTGATGTCAATGATGGATCAGATTAGGCGGTGGTCCGTTCAGCAGTCATCGGCTCCTGTTATGGCATGTGTGATGCGTACATGCTTGAGATCCCTGGCTCGGACAATGACATAGTCAAGCAGGTGCCAGTGCTTGGAGCAAGAGTGTTGCCACGATGCCTTGTATTTGTCCCTCGGGCGGAACAAGATGTTGATGATGACAAATTCATACTCTAGACCTTTTGTCAGGAGTAGGGTACCCACTGCAGTTGGTGTTCCCTACCCCCTCTCTGCCAATCACGCCCCCCCCAGATGTCTGTGTCCCTGACGTTGAAGTCACCGAGGAGGATCAGTTTGTCGCCCGCAGGGACGCAGGACAGGGATTTTTCGAGTTGGTGTAAAAACCCTCTTTAGCCTCATCAGTTGCATCGAGTGCTGGGGCATACGCACTGATGACTGTGATGCACTGGTTCCGGGATAGGGTGAGTCGAAGAGTCATGAGGCATTTGTTAGCCCCATAGGGGGAGTCTTTGAGATGGTCAACCAGCTCGTGTTTGATAGCGAAGCTGACTTCGTGGAGGCGCCGTTCTTCCTCTGGTTTCCCTTTCCAGAAGAAGGTGTAACCTCCATCTTGTTCCTTGAGCTGGCCTTCCCCTGCCCGCTGGGCCTTAGGGCGGCGATGTCGATATCAAAGCGTCTAAGTTCCCGGGCAACTATGGCGGTGCGGCATTCTGGCCTGTTGCTGTTCGGGTTGTCCATGAGGGTCCTGACATTCCAGGTCCCAAACTTCATGTTAATGGAGTGGATGATGCCTGCGCGTGAGTTCTTTTAACGTGGGGTGGCCGTTGCACATCGGCTACTACACGGGCTTCGATGAGCGAGGACATGATCCAGTGGCAAGGGGGCCCAAGACGACAGGGGACCAGGCACTGCTATATGGGCCTAGTCGCCTACAGAAAGATGTTGGCCGCAGGCTCGACGCTGGTAGCTCTCTTGGTGGTAGGTGGTCCGAGGCCTGTTTGGAGGCAGGCATTGGGAGGGTTAGTGGCCCACTGAGGTTCAGAGTGGGAGGGCAGGGGGTCACAGCCATGGAACTCACCACGTATTGGAGGTGGAGAAGAGACCAGGTCGCCAGTGGGGAAGGAGAGCTCCAGTCGTCGCTGAAGGAGGAGAGGAGGCCAGTTGCCGACGTGGGAGAGGGGGACCTGATCGTCTGTCGCCAAGGGAGGTCCAGCCATCGTCGAGGATGCCCAGACTCTGTCGTGGAGCAGAGGCCCATCTGCCGTCGCTGGAGGTGTTCCAATCAGATCACATTTGGGGGGGTGTAGAAACATAGAAACGTAGAAAATAGGTGCAGGAGGAGGCCATTCAGTGACTGATGTAACATGACACCCAGATCTCTTTGTACCTCCCCTTCTACCACTCAGATCATAATCTGCCTTCCTGTTTTTGCCACGAAAGTGGATAACCTCACATTTATCCACATTATACTGCATCTGCCATGCATTTGCCCATTCACCTAACCTGTCCAAGTCACCCTGCAGTCTCTTAGCATCCTCCTCACAGCTCACACTGTCACCCGAGGACGCCGATGTCGGAGGTCGCCGGGGGATGTCAGAGGTCGCTGGAGATTGCCAGAGGTCGGTGAGCTGCTGTTATGACAGCAGTAAACATCAGGGGTGCAGAAGAGCAGGCAGTGACTAGTGGGGTGCCGCAAGGTTCAGTGCTGGGACCCCAGCTATTTACAATATACATTAATGATTTAGATGAAGGAATTGAAGGTAATATCTCCAAGTTTGCAGATGACAGACACTAAGCCTGGTCTCCAGTTGTCTTGGATCCCCTTGTCATTGGACCAAGACATAAGAACATAAGAAATAGGAACAGGATTAGACCATACGGCCCCTCGAGCCTGCTCCGCCATTCAATAAGATCGTGGCTGATCTGATCATGGACTCAGCTCCATTTCCCTGCCCGCTCCCCATAACCCCTTATCCCCTTATCGTTGAAGAAACTGTCTACTTCTGTCTTAAATTTATTCAATGTCCCAGCTTCCACAGATTTATAACCCTCTGAGAGAATAAATTTCTCCTCATCTCAGTTTTGTGGGTGGCCCCTTATTCTAAGATCATTCCCTCTAGTTCTAGTCTCCCCCATCAGTGGAAACATTCAGCATCCACCTTGTCAAGCCCCCTCATAATCTTATACGTATCGATAAGATCACCTCTCATTCTTCTGAATTCCAGTGAGTAGAGGCCCAACCTACTCAACATTTCCTCATAAGTCAACCCCCTCATCTCTGGAATCAACCAAGTGAACCGTCTCTGAACTGCCTCCAAAGCAAGTATATTCTTTTGTAAATATGGAAACCAAAACTGCACGCAGTATTCCAAGTGTGGCCTCACCAATACCCTGCATAGCTGTAGCAAGACTTCCCTGCTTTTATACTCCATCCCCTTTGCAATAAAGACCAAGATTCCATTGGCCTTCTTGATCACCTGCTGTACCTGCATACTATCCTTTTGTGTTTCATGCACAAGTACCCCCAGGTCCTGCTGTACTTGCAGCACTTTGCAATCTTTCTCCATTTAAATAATAACTTGCTCTTTGATATTTTTCTGCCAAAGTGCATGACCTCACACTTTCCAACATTTATACTCAATCTGCCAAATTTTTGCACACTCACTTAGCCTGTCTATGTCCTTTTGCAGATTTTTGTGTCCTCCTCACACATTGCTTTTCCTCCCATCTTTGTATCGTCAGCAAACTTGGCTACGTTACACTCAGTCCCTTCTTCCAAGTCGGTAATATAGATTGTAAATAGTTGGGATTGCAGCACTGATCCCTGCAGCACCCCACTAGTTACTAGTTGCCAACCAGAGAATGAACCATTTATCCCAGCTCTCTGTTTTCTGTTAGTTAGCCAATCCTCTATCCATGCTAATATATTACCCCCAACCCCGTGAACTTTTAACTTGTGCAGTAACCTTTTATGTGGCATCTTGTCAAATGCCTTCTGGAAGTTCAAATACACCACCTCTACTGGTTCGCCTTTATCCACCTTGTTCGTTACATCCTCAAAGAATTCCAGCAAATTTGTCAAACATGACTTCCTCTTCATAAATCCATGCTGACTCTGTCTGACCGAATTTTGCTTTTCCAAATGTCCTGCTGCTGCTTCTTTAATAATGGACTCCAACATTTTCCCAACCACAGATGTTAGGCTCACTGGTCTATAGTTTCCTGCTTTTTGTCTGCCTCCTCTGCCAAGCCCGTGTGGTAACTGGTGTGCAACGGCCACCTCACGTTAAAAGAACTCATGCACAGGCATCTTCCACCCTTCAAAATCAAGTTTGGGACCTGGAACGTCAAGTCCCTCATCAACCACCATCTACCCCCCACTGTGACAGAGACTGTAGGTCCCGCACTGGACTCTTCAGTCACCTGAGAACTCATTTTTAGTGTGGAAGCAAGTCATCCTCGACTCCGAGGGACTGCCTAAGAGAGAGAAACATCGGAAGCTAGTCCTGGACTATCTGTGCAATATCACGGGAGATCTTCTCGCATAGTTAGATTATTTCTGAATTAAATAGATTCTTATATTTTTGTACTTCAAAGAACATGGACATTATTGAAAAGAAAATACTGCAGAATCTGATAAAAATAAAATTAAAACAGTAAATGCTGGAAACACTCAATAGGTCAGGTAGCATCTGTGGAGAGAGGAAGGTCGGGCTTACATTTCAGGACGATAACTTTTCGTCTGAGAATATTAACCTGTTTCTACTTTCTCTTTAATTGAATTAATGTGTAAACGTTGAAGCATTTTAATTTTTTTCAGCCAGGGGAGTGAAATGGTTCAAGTAGAGAATTTTTTTGAATCAGCCACTAGAGCTGCTCCTGTTACTGGACAGCAGACATACATTTCTCTGGAAGGGGAAACAGTCAGATTTTTCGGCCTTCGGTTCATTTGCTGTAAAAGTTTTCTCCAATTTTTTCCTTTCTGAAAAAATTCTGTTTTGTTGGTGGTCTATTGCACTCCTAATTTAGTCAATACTGGGTCTGATTAACTGCCTTTTTGAAACACATTCATAGACACATAGAAGTTCTATTATGCATTTCTTGCAAAGCTTCAAAATTTTAGCAATATTTAGCAAATAATTCTTGGCTTCTTAAGGTCGATAGATAATCTCGGGCATTTCTATTGTACATCAACCTAATCTGCTATGATTTTAGAAAAGGGCCAATCGAATTTCTGAATCATAGTGCCTTATTAAGATATAATGCCACAAGTATTTAAAATGATATAGACAAGTATGCCAATACTGAAAATGATTTGTGCAAATTTGTTTTTTTTAGAATTCTAGTTTTATTTGATATTTAGAGATATATTTGATCTATCGTTGGTTTAGGGTGCTTATTTGGTGGGATTCAATACTTTTACTTTGAGTTGTGTCTGAAGGGCATTGAGTTATCTTGAATTGCTGGTGGTAGTGCTTAAGACTGATCATTTGAGATTTTTGGCTAAAACTAGAATATAGTTTTATGTCATGACTAAAGATCAAAATTGATAAAATTGAGTTACATAGTCAGTCAAATATTATATTTCCAGAAAATTGTTTAAATATCTAATGCAGAGTGATTTAAAAAAAAATCTCTTTGGTGCTATCTGTCCGACATGATGCAGTGTAGAGACACACACTCCAAGTGAGTTGAAGCAGATACGCCATTATTGCTACATGTTTGGAACAGTTCTCTGAACTTTTGCAGTGACTGCTCAAATCTGCCCAGGAGTTACTCTTTTTTTTTTTGGAGCAACTTGAGTTTTCTGGAGTATCTTAAAAATTCCCATTCTGCACATTTAATTTGCGGCAGTGTAAGCGAGTTAGTTAGGATTTTTTTAGTTTAGATTTTTTTCAAAAGGGGGCGTTACCAGCCACCTACACCTGTTTTGGGCCATTTAAGCCAGTTTGGACAGCTAATAGTTGCTCCACACTAACTTAGGCCAGCATATGTGGCCGCACAGACAACCCTTTTGGAGAGTTAGGTAGCCAGAGATTGGGGGGGTGGGGTGGCACAGAACAACCTTGCAAAGCACTAAACAGCTTCTCAACAACATTCATGAAGCATAAAAACCATCAATAATAAATAATTAATAAATACATAAATAAATAAATAAAAGTAAAACTTAAGTCCTACCTTCATACTCGGCCGGGAAATTCAGTGGGCCGGGCTGGCCGGTGCCGGAGGCCACTCGGCCGGGGATAGGGGCGGGAAAACTCACCGGCAGGCAGGAGAACTCAGAGAATGCACCGGCAGGTGAACGCAACGGCAAGCCCTTCGGCCAGGGCTAGGGGCGAGAGAACGCACAGGTAAGCCCTTCAGCCAGGGCTAGGGGCGGGAGAACGTACCTCTTCAAGTACGCCAAAAAAATGCTTTGGGAAAAATTGAGCCCATTATGTTACAAATAAGCAGTTTTTTTGATTGGTATGTTTTGGTAACAGGCATATAAATACCTGTAGTACAAATGTTGAATGCTAATATATACTTTTGCAGTCAAAAATAAAACCTATTTTAGAATTTCAGCAAATTCCATCTGCTGCAGTTGAAAAAAACTATTTGTAGAAAAGAAATGTGGCTGAATTGATAGAAAATACTGGATAGTGTACCTAACTCTCACACATTGTACCTCATACACACAGTATGTGGAAAGGATCAAACAATGAGTTGTAGAACCTATGTTACTTTTTTAGACTATACACACAGGTTGATTTGTATAGCAATCAATTGCATTACAAATTTTATAGTAATCAGTATGTTTTTGTAGTTTTTTGAACAACAATAAAATGACAACAGTCAAATATGACAACTGAAAAGTTCTAAGGAGAATCAACATGTCTGTACTGCCAGATGCTGGTTTAGTATATCCTTCCAAAATAAATTTCACCGCTGACGTATACTACACCCAGCTGAAAGTATCATTTTGTTTCTTTCTAATGAGTAATATGCACTAATTATAGAACTTACAGTAAAACTTCTGTAAAGTGGACTGAAATTACATGTTGCTAAGATTACATTATATGTTACGGTAACTGTAAATCCCCTAAACTTGCTGTTTTTAAATCAAATTGTGAGCATCAATTCCTGACAATTATCAAAAATTGTTTCTCAGCAATTGGTAACATAGCCTAGGAGGTCTGTTGTTAATTCCATAGTAGGAGTCACAGGGAATATGATTAACCTGCAGGTCATCTCTTAATGTAATTATTAATGATTGATTCTGTTTATCCTTGAAATCGATATGAGAAGCGAAATGGCTTGGAAAGTATTAGGGTTTGATTTCTTTTCTCTCACAGGAATGATTCTTAGACAAGACTAAGGCTAACTGTATTGGGATAGGAAAATCATAGAATTTGAAGGTAGCTTTAAACAGACATTTATAGTATGTGTCTTAAGTGCGATATTTCCCTAGTGAATGAATGTGACATAGATCAGTTAAAGATTATGATTTGGTATGGTAACATCTCCTGCCACTAATAGTTAAGCTGGTATATGGAGTAATTGATCTGCCTGTGAATGGTCCAATGTAAAAACAATTCAGGCTATTTGAACTATATTTTACAAGTGTGCATGGGACCTTTGGGACTGTATATTGAAAAATGTAGTTGTATGGCAATTCCATAGGAACCCAATTAAAACAGATTGACTCAGTGGTTTCCAATTTTTCATTTTACAAAAATTTAATGTACGTTTTTTTAATACAATTTTACACAAAGATGTAGTTTACAATGCCCTTAATCAGTAACACGATAAGTGTTTATTTGAAATTACAAGGTGAATGCCACAGTGCTACTGAGGCATGAGCTTTGGCTTGTTTCAAACAATTCTATGCTGAAACTGTAAAACTGTTCTTTCACTTTTACTGTTTTTTATTTGCAAAACAAATACATGTTTTTTTGTGATACAGTAATTATATTGTGTTTTGTAGAGGGAAAGCAGCAGTTTGCAAATGTTTTCATTAATTGTAAAAAAAAATTATGCTGAAATCTGAAAAAACATATTTCCAGAAAAATGTTTTTCTTGGACAATGAAAGATTTGGGAAGGTGCAGGCGATTGAAATATATCCCCCAAAAATTGTGTCATGAAATTGCTAATATTGGTCCGAATAAAACCATTACAGATGCTATAGTTACTGATTTTGTTTCCTTTACATGTATGGTGCAAGGTTTCTTAAATTTATATTTGTGTTACGTTGTAGAGGTCTCTAAATATATGAGATACTGACATTGACTGGTTTAAAATGACAAATTCTTTTAAGTTATATGAATAATCGCTTTATTGATTCTTTTGTATTGAAGCCTTTTAATGACTAATTAGACCGAGGATTGAAATTAGAAAGAAAGTTCACTGCAGTTTAAAGTGGTTTATTGCAGCCGGAGAAGCCTAGTCTCAGATGTTTGTCAGTAACCTATACTGGGTTTTGGGCTGTTACTAATATGCTTTTTCTGAGAATCAAAGTTGTTTGGACTGCATGATAACAGCAACTCTTCTCATCTCATCTGTTGCTTGCAACTCATTACAGATGATAGTTGACCTGAGGAGCCCATAGATTCCTGTTTGCTCGTAACCAGTTCCCTTTTCTGTTCAGGCAATTCACACTTAAACATTAAGAGTCATAATGGCCAATTTGTGTAATCACAACCCAAATCACTATCATATGTGAAATAAATAGTACAACTGACAGGCTAGTTCTCAACTGCTTATAAAGGTGCATGCTGCATCTCTTATCTGTTACTAACAGGCTTCTGCTTTCTACTTTTACAGCAGAAACTGCTTCACATGGCTAACATGGCAGCGAGACTTCATCAAAAAGTGAGTTCCAATGAAAATATCCTGACATACAAGTATGAATCAAAAAAGCAACAACATTACAAATGAGTTCACATATATAGCAGTATTGTGCTTTTCCCCAGTGTCCAGCAGTCACTGTTTGGTATCTAGTTGACAAGATTGATGCTGCAGTGTAAATCTCTGTAGCGCTGTCATGGCTGGTAACAGGCATCAGTGGACCTTTCCCCATCACAAATCTATCTTCTGTTGAATAGAGATTAATAAGATGAAGCACTATTCTTCCATATGTTGAGTTTTACTGCTTCTCACCCACCCCCACCTACCAAAAATAGCAAAACAACAAAAATAATTAGAGTTCACAGTAGAATAACACCTTCTTCCATGGTCAAGCAGAAATCAAGTCACTCAGGTACTGTACTTTTTAGATATTAGCTAACCTAAGCTGTACTGGGATAGTGATGAGGAAGGGAGAACTGTTACTTTTCTGCTTATGTAGCAACAGAGGTGAGATACCTTGATGCACTCATGCATCAAAATCATTTAAACAGAATCAGGTCACTGTCCTAAAGGACACTGTCTTTTCTATTAATGCATAAAAGAATGGAGAGTGAGAGAGATCACATGATGAAATAGCTTTTGCTCAGTGAAACTAACATTATGAACCCTTTATATAAAGTTGCACAACCATTTAATTTTTTAAGGTGTTTTAACTTACTATTTCAATCATATTAAATCTGCCATTATTTCTGCATTTAATGAATCCACATTTTATTTCTCTAGTTTAGCCCAATATTGCTTGTTGCATGACCTTTAGGTTCCACCATATAACTTATAAGATGTAAATAGCACATGTGGCAAGTGAATTATGGATTATATAGTATTTGTGAGGGGGCTAAATTGTATGAATGATTATTAATTGTATATTAAATGCAGTTAACAAGTACATCCTTGTGAGACTTATGATAATTGCTATGGTACCTGTCAATTAATGGCTATGTGTATTTAAATCACAGTTACTGTAGTGTAGATGGGCAAGTGTGCTTTCAGTAAGTTATTTGAGCGAAGGACGACATTGATGTGCAGGATAAATGGTGAGCTTGCTTACCACACATGAATAAAGCTGCAATGAGTGCTTTTTCTTTTAATTGACTGACCGGTAATGTTGCGCAAATTTTAAAATTAATCACTCACTAGTCTCCAAAGCCACCAATTTAAGATTCTCACTCTCCTTTTTAAATCCTCTCGTGGCCTCACTCCTCCCTATCTCTGTAACCTTATACAGCCCTACAACTCTGTTCCTTAGACTCTGGCCTCTTGTGCATCTCTCCTTCACTTCGCTCTACCATTGGCGGCCATGCCTTCATCTGTCAACGCTCTGGAATACCTTTCCTAAACCTCTGTGCCTCTCCACCTCCCTCTTATCCTTAAAACACATCTCTTTAATCAAGCTTTTGGTCATCCCTCCTAATATTTAATTCTTTGGCTTGGTGGCCATTTTTAACCGTGAAACACGTTGAGAATTTGTTTTAATGCTAAAAGTGATATGTAAATTAAAGATTGTTCTCTTCAAATTAGATAGACTGGAAGTGGTGCAGACAAAAGTGTACACCACATCTGAAGCAGTCATGGTGGAATGTGAGGGTATTTGGATTATTCCTCCTTATTTAGTGGTTCTCTGAGAATTCCTATCCTTCCAAAATTCTATTATGAACATTTGCAAAAAGAAGGGAAAAAAGTACAGTTTTGCTTGTTAAAATAATTAATAACTCATAACATGTTTCCAGAGTTGCACAATCAAAATTTAAAAAAAATGTATTTTACCCCTGTTCAGATTCGTGATTGTGATCTTAAGGAGTGACAAAAGTAATAATCTATGTATAGAGTTTACATTACTGTGTTATTATACTATTCTTATCATACTTTGTAGTTATGAATCACTGTTCTTGTTTTTTGTACATTCTGCTCTATTGCACTGTTGTTATATCATGTTCCTATAATTAACCACTCAGTCTCTGGTTATATATAATCACACTGTGGCAACAATATGCTGCGGGAGATCCCACAGACTTTTAGTGCACAGAAATTTCTCCTAGCAATTCCTGATTTGTATAAATGTTCTACTCATGTTCAGCTGCTCACATAGCGGACTGTCTGTAGGAGTTTGCACGTAGCTACGAGGAATATAGTTGGCCTGCTGTAGGAATGAAAAGGGCTTCTGTAGCCATGTAAAAAGCAGAATCCGAGGTTAACAATAGTGATGATAAGGTGAAGAAGAAGAAATCATGGAAATATAACATATAGTAAATACAGAGGATGTTGGTAGTAATCATCATCATCATAGGAGGTCCCTCAAAACGAGGATGATTTGCTTCCATGCCCAAAAAAAAGGATGAGTTCACAGGTGTTTCAATGAAGGACCTAATTTGCACCACCATATTGCTTAAAGCGTATTCCTTAAATGGCCATATTAGGCACCTAGCTAAATGAATGTCTGGAACACTCATTTTTTGCAGTGCCTTCCTACTGGTCAGTGCCTGCGTCCTATTTTGGGATCTTTCTCCTTATTGTATTGCAAAGTTCTGCAGTTTGCAGAAATCAATGATATTGGCGACCCCCGGTCGGGTTGCACTTTAAGGGGCCACTTATCTATCATCATACAGCATTGGCCTCTTCCAGTGTTGCTTCATGATGCAGTGTGGAATTGCTAAAAAATAAGAATATCTGCCTGGCCAGTGCTTTATCTGTGCCCTACTTCTGTGTGTGAGGATATCACTAACCAAGGCAGGAATGGATGGACTCGGTCTTCGAGGACCCATCTTTGTAACCTGCATTCACCTTGAGATAAACCTGGCTCTTATGATTATCTTAAATTACAAATATGATGAATGCTGCCTGCATGATGCATTTATTTCTTGTAACTGGCCCACTATATTTTGATAGAGTGGAACCTCTTTCTGCTCATATAGCTATGGCATTGTGCCTAGGGCCGAGATGACTTTTGGGTGCCATCAATATCCCCTTTGAGGTTTATAAAATCCAACAGTGCAACAAAATTGGGCAGCCATGCTATGCTCTGTTGCCGCTGACTGTGAAAGGAAATGAAAGTGTTGGCCCTGCTAAACAATGCATCATCCATTTGACACATCTGTGCACAACAATTGGCTAATATTACAGAATTCTCGTGCAGTAGCCTGGAAGGAGCCAGAGGCACACAGGTTGAGGGCAATTGTACCTTGACTGCCACTGACCGTGCCCATCTCTACCATAGAGGGTTCTGGTGCCATCTGATCATTCTGGCATCTCTTATTTTTCGTTCTCCTCTTATATAAAATCCAGAAAGAGGGAAGCACTGAAACTAAGCAGCGTAGCTTGAAATAGAGATGTAAAAACAACAAAGCAGTTCAGTATAAGGGTCCACGTTAAATAGACAAGCTTCGCGAACTGCACATGTGCTGCATAAACTCAGGCATTTTAGTGACAGACCTATTATGTATTTTGCATAATACTTGGGATCAAAATGAAACTCACGTACACTCTGTGTGTGTGTGTGTGTTGTGTGTGTGTGTGTGTGAGAAAGAGAGCAACATTGGCAAACAGCCAGGTCAATAATTTCACGCAAAGCATGAAACAAATTGGGATTTTCTCAATTTTAATTGGGCTGTTTACCTCACAGTTGTGCATTCCACATCTGGATTATCGAACTTTGGGACCCTTGCATACCATTGTGGTATGTTAACTGTTTCAACATTAAAGAATTATTTATAGATTGGCTGCAAATTTTTCATTACCAGTATCAAACTTGTATTTTCAAGAAGCACACATTTCAAAATCGTCTATTCTCACAATTTTGTTACCCGTTTATTACCCTCAAAAAAAAAGAAGCAATTTCTGAATTTAGGATTAGGGTAAGAAGTATCCTGAGTTAATGAACATATATTAATGGATCTCTGTAATTTCTTTTACTAATTTAAACTAAACCTCAACAAAAGTACATCTAAAAATAACAATACTGTAGCTCATCCAAATGTTTTTACAAACTGGTATTGGTGCCAATTGTGACTTACATTCTACTATTAACTGATATAAAGTTAGTTTGTTCAAGTTTGTAAGGAAGAGGTTTCAATAGAAGAAAATAAATCAGACCAGACGATTAAAAGTCTTACTTTTCTGAAAAATGGAAGCAATATCTTTTTTTGCTCAATATTAATGAGAGTCATTATTGAAATTGTGGGAACACATGCTTTTGCAATATGCAAGTTCTGAGCATGAACTCTTGTTAGTGGCACCAAACAAATAACAGCCAATTACCTGCAATAATACTTCTTAAGCAGCTAACAAGCCACATAGCCTGTATGTTGTGACGTTTGTTCACCTAGCTATAGAGTGTGCAGTTATATTAGAAAATGGCTCTGGCAAACGAGAAAATCTTGTTTCAATAATGGTGCCATGCCAGTTCTTGTGAGCTCTGAAATGGACGATTGAAGGGTATTCTAGTCGATGAAGATGATCCTGAAATATGCAGAGGATCAGGTAAGTGTAGAATTACATCACGGAGGTGGTGAATGTGGTGTCAACGATCAGAGAACCTGGACCAAAGTGAGAAAAGGTTTGCACAATGGTGCGCTATGAATATCATTGTGAAGTAGCTGTATGCAAGGCAAATTTATTGTTGTCGAAGACATATGCCAAAGAAAGCCATTAAATCCATTATTGGAGAGCTAAACACAGATAAACACTATTACATTTTTTTAAAATTATTTTATTCCAGGTTATTCTTTGAATTCAGCATCATTGATTATTCCCATAGGTGAGCAATCAATCCTTCTGTCCTAGAGATTGCTTTTGCTTCTCCAGATCTTTAGGTAAATTTGCCATTTGCCAAAGGACCGAACGTTTTGTTTTGTATTACCAGTTTTTATCGTGGGCACTCCTTGGGTCAATTTAAACTGGCCAAATCAGTATTTAATGGGCCTCAAAATGGTGGCACTAGATTTACTGCCCCTTTAACACTGATGCTTTAGCCATTTTTAAAGGGACCTTCCCATGGGTGGTTGGAATAACCTAATTTTTCAGGCAAATCAGGGTACTATGTTGCAGTTAGGACCCCGATTGCAATTTTCAAGGACACATGGGCAAGTCGCATATGCTTCGCCCATGTGTCCTGGCGTTGAGCAGCCTAACCAGTGTTCCACAAACAGCCCAGAAAAGTTTCCCGGTTCTACTTTTGTGAAGCCAGGAAGAGCAGTAATGCTCCCCCCGCTCCATGAAAATATTGTGAGTTTGTTGCTGGCCCAGGTTTGCCCCGACTCTGCTCCCCCCACCGCTTTGAGATCTACTTGGGGGCCGATGCAACATCCGAGCCGCCCTATATTGCACCAGCCCATTGCCGGCGAGCTGCAGCAGGGCACTGGTTTGGTGAGTGCAGCTCATCGGTGGCATGGGAATGTGGCTCGACCTCTAAATGGCCTGGGCCTCCCGCTGACTCCTGCACTCCGCAGGTCAGCCACTCCAAAGTTTAAAATCTACCCCCTTGACTTAAGAAGCTGGTGAAATAACGTAACATTAGCCAATGACTTATACTTTAACTGCCAAACAAATGTATTAAACAGTAAAATAATAATTGTACAGCCGCAATAATGCAGCATACGTTTTACAGTAGTTATTAAACTTAACTATCTCCTTTGGTAAATAGAAAATAGCTGACAGCCATGACTACTGCAGTAAACTATATAGGTTGGATTTTCGGCTTTTGCGATTTTGGGGCGCTAATTGCGGCGGGGCATTAAAAATAGACCTGAAAATAGTTTGCACTCTCAACTGCAGGTTTTGGCGAAAATGTAAGTTGGAGGAGTATTGACGTTAACTCGGGCATTGCACAACGAAACTCACGGTGGTAAAGAAGTTTCATTGTTGTTTAGTGCCCTGCAGCATAATGTTGTATATCGTATGGTTTTATTTTGGTGGGGGGGGGGGTTGTGACTTTGTTGCAATAAAATATATGAATCATCATTTGCCATTTGGTGTCTTGTGCATCATCCCAACGTTCACCAGAGATGTGCCTTTATGGTAGCACATAGCGTGTCCAGTGTTAGGTCCATCTCTCAGTTTCCTCCATTACGAGCTGGTGACGTGCGACTCTTGGTCCGGCAGCATCTCCACGCTGCCTCCCCCGTGGATGGGGTGGCTATCCAATGGGGGCCTCGCCAGGCTCCTCTTCATCATCTTCCTCTTCCTGAGGTGGGCATACAGTCCCCACTGGCAGTGCCTGGCCTCTCATGATGGCCAAGTTGTGCAGCATGCAGCACACCACAATTAATTCGGATACCTGTTGAGGGGAGTATTGAAGGCTGCCTTCAGAGCAGTCCAGGCATCAGTAGGAGATGGCATATCTCTGTCAGCACCTGCTTTTGGAGTGAAACCTGCTCACATACTGCTCTTCAGAGAGCTGGAGGTATGAGCGCTGGTACCTGTAAACCTGTGGGAGGTGAGGCCTCCTCCCTATATGTCTTCGGCCTCTCATCATCCGTGGGTCGACATGACCAAGAGCCCTTCTTCTAGCTTTATGCTGCCAGGCAATAGCATGGAGCATGATACGCTGGCGAACTAGTAATGCCCCCATTAAATTCTCTCACTGAAGTTGTAAGGGCACTGTAATGGCAGATAAAAGTGAAGTTTGCAAGTCGGAGCTTGATGCAGCGTGATGTGCGCAACTGCTGTAGTCAGTGTGACCTGCGATGTAGGATCCTCATCCCTCCATTTAAAAATGCTGCCAATACCACCTGCTGCACCCTGAGATCCCCTGTTAGGCCTGAAAGTTCCATCCGGGGCGCTAGCGCAGTGTTGCACGACGATTGATGCCATAATCACGGTCAAAACGGAGGGTGGGATGGTAAGTTTTTGTGCCAGCGCAAAACCATTGCCCAAACTTCCGGCTGGGGGATAAATCCTGGATTCACCATTTCACACCCTGAAACAGCATTTACTGCCCCACCGGGGCGCGAAATGAGGTGCAAAATAGCCGAAAATCTAGACCTTTATCTTTACATGGCAGTTCTTCTCCTTTCCTCAAAATCCACAAAAGCTATTTGGCTGATTATTGCTTTCCGAAGGGTTCAAACTGACCCTTCTGATTTAAACCAGTCGGGCTGAAAAATACATTCCTGAAAATGACTGAGATGAAGCAGACTTAAAAACTGCCTGCTAGACTCAAAAAAGAAGCTGCCAATCAAACATAATTTGAACCAATCTTGAATGTTTGTATTTGAATTGAATGGTTTCGTCTCTCCCTCGGATATCTAGCTAAGACAAAATTGGTAATTGTTGCAACTGTTATATCAAAAATAAGCTAGCGCATGTTTTGTTTGAGTGAAGCTAGTTTTTAAATGTGATTAAAGGTGCCAAAACCATGCTAAAACTTGGATAAAATGCTTTGTTTTTGTCAAACTTTTGGTTTCAATCCTACTACTTCGTACTCATTTACGATTTAATGGCAATGAACAAAAGTACGGATTTTGCCCTATAGGTTTGTGGTAAGGGGCAAGAGATATTTGATCAGGGAAAATAGTTCACATACTCAGGACATAGTAAACTCCATTATTGGGGAAAATAATGAAGGTAGGGATCAAGAGAGTTCAAAAATGCAAGTGAATTTAAAATAAGTGATGCCTTTTCACACAAAGGGATATTATTTCACTTTGCTTTTATATTATTTCACATTTTTCACCCTATGGGTGTAGCTGTTCTGGTACTACAATACGACAGATGATTGATGGTATTCAATGCCATTAGAAAGTTGCTGTACTGATAGAATTCCAATATTGTATAAAGTATATGGTTGTCAAGCGTAGAATGCAGTGCTAAAATGTTTGTCTAATCTTCCTATCATTTTCACAATCAATAACGCTTCCTTCTAGGTTCTGCACATAATTTTTTTTTTGGACGTTGGATTTCTAGACTTCGCAAATAAACTCGATGATAATTTTCTGCTGTGATAATGAAATGACAAAGGTAATTGCACACTATATGTATATAGCTGAAAAAAACAATAAAATTAATCTGAATTAGCCTGACTTGTCGATGAGAAGTATTTATGATATGTAGCAAAGCAATAACAGAGGCTGATGTCATTATAGCAGGGATGCAAGTTATTGCTTTAATGTAATAGTGTTTGAAATTTAAAAAAAAGAGAGAGACAATGTTATGGTTTGTAGGTGATTGTGCTTTTGAAATTAAGTTGTAGAGATTCTGATAATTGCCAACAATAATGCATTGAGAATGCAATATCTTTTATTGTGTTATGCCCAATTGCATTATCTTGTATTTGTTGTGCCTCATGTCAGCTTTTCAGAGTCTGTAGTTAAAATGGTTTCACATTCTGGTTTGTGGCGAGTTTACTAGACAAGGCATGGAAATAATAAAGTTTGTATTAATAAGTAACGCAATATATTTCAGTAAACCTGCTTATGTTAGTCGCTAGTCTCAATGATCCCAACACTAATATTTTTTCAGTTTATCTAGCACAGCCCAGTTTCAAAGATAGAGATATATAGGACTATAATTTGCTATTCTAAATACAGTAGTTATACTAATGTTTCAAGCTGTCCATGGAAATGTAGGATGTTCCAGCAAAAGTTACTATGACCCATCAGTAAGTACTGTCAGAATATTTCTGTTATCATTAAGTTACAGAATGTACTTAGTCATTGAAACTAATAAAATAATGTTACCATATATGTATATACAAATCAGCAGGAACTGAACATTACTACATTAACAAATCTGTGTTTCTTGCAATTTTAAACAAAAGTACAGAAATTTGATGATGGTAAGATATACTTAATCAAAATTTTGCAACCCGAGAAATGATCGCAAAAAGCCTTGCCCACACATTGTTGACAATATTTGCCCTGTGGGCAGATGGCTCATAGAATCAATTAGACTAGAGCTGGTTTTTTACTCATTATTGAGATTGAATATATCTTTGTATTGGTACCCTGCCCTGATATCATGCTCCAAAATAATCATCGTTATCTCCCAAAAAGACTACGAGCTAGAATTTCCACTGCATTGCCGCCCGGTTTCTCAGCGGTATTTGGCCATTTTGGGCAAGAACCAGGTTGGCAAAAATTTCCACAACCGAGTTCCGCCAGCGGTTTCAAAGTACCACTAGGGAGTGAACCGCCTGTGTGTGTCGTCCACAGATCGCCATCGCCCGATTTTTGACTCAGCGGTGACCCGTAGGTTAGTTTTTTTTTTAAATGCCCACGAGAATCAGTGGTGCTGGGCGGTAGGTAAGTAGCCCTGCAAAAAAAGGTAAGTTAATGGGTTTTTAATAATTATTTTAAAATTCTCTTTCAGTGATTTAGGTGAAAAGGGCCCCGAGAATGTTTTTCTGATTTTCTTTTTAATTTTACGTTTTTTGAAAAAATATTTTTTGTGTTTTTCTCCTCCGAGATCCAACCCACAGCCTCAGTGTAAATTTTAGTAATTATCGCCCATTTTTTTTTTTAAGAACCACCCAATTGGCCCAAGATTCCATTTTCCACTGAGAATCGGGGTGTAAAGTCCATTTTTTTTTGGCCAGGTGGATTTTGTTCTTTTTTTTTCTGGAATTTTTCGCCGGCAATAATTTGAGAATCTTAGCAGTATTTTGGGCGACAATCCGCTACTGGCGGAATTTTTGGAAATTTTAGCCTTAAGATCATCCATGCAGAGGTTCCAACTATCCCTAAATTTTGGAGTATCCCAAACCAGTCCAGCTTTGTTCTAGATCGAAGAGTATTTACTCACGTTTTGCTCCATTTTGTTCATTATTGACAGGGAAATGCTCCACATATGTGCATATTTACCTTGAATATGCACTGTTATAGAGAGTATATCACACCGTTGTAGTGAGGCAAGTAGAACAGAGGCCACAGAAATGGAGTTCTGAAAGTTGGGATATTTGAGAAAGTAGTTTTTGTCAGCAAAATGATGTGTGCATCTCATTTAAAAATGGTTATAAAGTAAGTAGCACAATAAATTATCTTGAAACTTTATCATGTGGTAAGTTTAGTTTTGTTAGTCTGAGGTTAGTTTCAGAAACCTGTACTTCTTTCAAGTCTTAGAGCTAGAAATTGCGTAGCGCCCCAATTGGGGCAATAGCTTTAACAGGGATTGCAAAAGTAGCTCCAGGCGGAAAATAATTTTTTATCCTGGGAACTTCCCTTAGGGCACTAAAGTCACTGAGAGGGCGGTAGCGGCAGAGCGCTAAGCAATGTTCCATGCAGCACTGCCGTCTTTGGAGGCTCCTTCCCTCACTTAAAGGGACGGGCCAATGTTGGTGTGATACAATCTTCATCCTATCTCTGGGGACACAGGATCTGTGCTACGTGCAAAGCAGCCCCAAGCACTTTGAGAGTGCAGGGCTGACGAATCGCGAGGTCCAAACAAAGCAAAAGACACCAGAATGGGGAGATTAATAAATTTTGCCCTACCTGACCACCACTGGCTTTAAATAGCGATCCCCAAGTGGCCAGCCGAGGTGACAACGCCTCCTGCAGGGGGCAGGAGCGAATATCCCATCCAGAGTGCGAACGGGGCGCTGCACACCGGATGATGTCATGATCTACTGGGCACAAGAGATCGAGGCGGTAAGTGTTGGCACCAGCGCAAAACCGCCAGGGAAGTTCACGGGCACGGTGAATTTGCCACGCCTGGTCAGTAACCCCTTAGCGTCCTGTAACCGCCCCCGACAGGCACTAATGGGAGGTGCAAACCAGGCCAATTTTTCCCCCTAAAGATGCTATTGTAATAATCTTTGCTGGGAAGCCTGAAGTCTATCTTTATTTTTACAAAAATTTGTAACATTTTGAAATAGTTTAGAACATTATTATGATAAGTTATGGCAGAATCGATGGTTGACACCATTTTGGACCTTTCCCTGGCCCCTTATTCCAGTTTTCCTGAACTAATTCCTAAGAATACTGCACTTTTCTGTCCAAAAATTCTTGTAAAAACAGGATGTACCATAAAACCTGATTTTGGTTGCACCAATCTAAAAATTACTCAATATTTTGTCGCTAATGGTAGACTCTGACGTCACATTGTCAGGTTGCAGGTCAGAACAACTTGTGTAAAAGTTGTATTTATGTTTAATTTAACATACTACAAGCTTAATACAAACTTGTATTCCTTAGATTATGCAGCTATTCTTACTACATTCCCAGTCACAACTAGTTGTATAAATACTCTTCGAAGAGCAGTAACTTCTGGTTGTTTTGTTTTAGCTTGTTAAACGCTGCAAAGTATTATTCCATTTTTGTTGTGTTTCCTATTGAACTGCATCCAATTCATTCCCAGAGTGTCACACAAAAATTGAAATGTTATTGATTTGTTTATTTTTTCCTCCTTGCTCTCCCCGCTCCTCCTGAGGCATTTACTCCTTGCTTGGGGTACAGTTCCACACATGTCAGTTGCTTTCTGGTACCTCTACCCAAGTGGTCGTTATTCATGTGCGAGCCCTGACAGTGAGTGACGGCAGACTGCTTGACCATTATGAGCGCCACAGCTGAGCCCAATCCTTTCACTGCTCAACATACAACTGTGCACATGTTCTGTACATATCGTTGGGTAGCAATCAGGAGCAGGAACCTTGGCCAGTTTTTTGTTTTTTTTCCTTTCCATTTCTAATCAAAGGGTACTGAGGCCAATTGTAGTGTCCCAACTGCCATCCGAGCTTGGGGTTAGACTGGAAATTGTATCTGGGATCTTTCTGGTTTGTATGCTCAACTAGTCACTGGATAAAACTGAAGAGAGATCAGGGGAGCACCACTGGTTATTTTTTTAAATGAAGATAGCAAAATAAAGACCGATACAAGTGAAAATGTATAAATTTGAGTCAGTGAAATGCTTTTTATTCTCACTAACTTTTGATTTTAATGCAGCACTCATTTACTGTGATTGAATACATGAACTTAATTTGGAGGATTGGATTGACAGTCAAAAAAAGTTGTTGGAGTCTTTTTTCTGACCTATTGCAGTGGCACCTGATCTGTAAATACAATTTAACTTTCAATAACAAATCCCTGTTTAGTGAAGACTAACAGGCCTAATTTCTATACTGTTCTAATCCAGCTTGCCATGTTTCACTGTGTCTGTAATAGTTTTGAATTATTTACCTAGTAATTTAAATATTTGCTTGTTCTATCTGGGTTTAGATAATGAATAATAAATCTCATTTATTTTTAACGGTTTTCAGTTTTTAATAACATATTTAAAACAAATGAATAGTTGTAAGGCTGTGTAAAATACAGTTAGTCATGCAGCTGCAGCAACAAATATTGATCTGATATTGCTGAGGTTGTCTTGTGATGTTCTAGTTGAAGTAGTATAGATGGAGCAGGCTTACTGGGCTGAATGGTCCAGAGCAGGAAAAGATCATGTGTTGCATCAACCCACTCCAAGGGTGGGTTCGGAGGTGGGCAGCCAACCTGTAGTCAGGAGGCGGGACATCAACTTAAATATTACAATGAGGCTGGAAGCATCTTCTTTAACCTACATTTTTTGTTTAACTGTAGCTGGTCAGGTTTTGCACACCTTGTAAAATTCTGCATTTACAGCAAGATGAGGACTGCTGCATCCAGGAGGTAAGTGCCTTTGGGCCCAAGTTTTGGCCTCAGTTGCTCCTGATTTTTTGGAGCAACTGGTATAGAACGGAGTATCTTAGAAATTCAAATTCTCGGCATTTAGTTTGCTCCAGTTCTAGTCAATTAGAACAGTTTCATTTTGGAACAGAATTTTTTTTCAAAAGGGGGCGTGTCCGGTCACTTACGCCTGTTTTCAAAGTTTCGGCAGTGAAAACTTACTCCAAACTAACTTAGAATGGAGTAAGTGAAGATTTTTGTACGCTCGAAAAAACCTTGTCCACACTTTAGAAAATCAGGCGTAGGTTACAAATCAGGCATAGGGAATGGGGGGGGGGTTTAAAGGGAAGTTTACAAACATTAAACACTTCAGTTTTACAAATAAAGAGCCATCATCAATAATAATTGATAAAAACATAAATAAATCAACCAATAAATCAATCAAAAAAATTTATAAGAAATAAATTTTTTTTAAAATCAATGAATAAAACATTTTCTATCGACTGCAGCACCGGGAGCCCTCCAACAGCGTGCTGGGATGCCCCCCCAGTGTGTCTCGGTCAGTGTCTCTATCTCTCTGTCTGTCTGTCTTTGTGTGTGTCTCATTCTCTGTCTGTCAGTGTCTGTGTTTCTGACAGTGAGGGGAGGGGGAGAAGGGGGGTAGAGGGAGAGAGGGGGGGTAGAGGGAGAGGGGGGGGGGCAGGGAGAGAGGAGGGAGGGAAGGGGAGGGGGGGAGGAGAAGAAGGGGAAGGGGGAGGAGAAGGGGGGAAGGGGAAGGGGGGAAGGGGAGACTGAATGGGGGGGGGGGAAAGAGACTGAATGGGCTGGGCCCAAGACTTCGGGCAGGGCACGTCCCCAGCACCAGATTTACAGGTAGGTGGCGTTGGTCCGGGGTCGGGTCGGGGGGGAGTGCGGGTCGGATCGGGTCGGGGCCGGTCCGGGGGGGTGGGGGGCGGGCGGTCGGGAGCACGGGTCGGGTCGGGGGGGGGGTGGGGAGGAGAGGAGGGAGGTCGGGTCGGTTCGTGTCGGGGGCGGAGGGAGGGAGGTCAGGTTGGGTCGGGTCAGGTCCGGGTCCGGGTGGAGGGGGGGTCGGGAGCGCGGGTCGGGTCGGGGAGGTGGTGGGAGGAAGTTCGGTTCGGGTCGGGAGAGGGAGGTCAGGTCGGGTGGGGGGGGGGGGGGGGAGTGCGGGTCGGGTTGGGGGGGAAGGTGGGAGGGAGGTCAGTTCGGGTCGGTGGGGGGAGGGGGGAGCGTGGGTCGGGTCCAGTTCGGGGGTCGGATCTGGGGTGGGGGGGGGGGGGGGAAGCGGGAGTCGGGTCGGTGTTGTGGTCGGATCCGGTCCGGGAGCCGGAGTCGAGTCGGGTCGGGAGGAAGCAGGAGCTGGGCGTGGGAGGAGCCTTATTCACGCAGCCCCAGTGAGGCCATTGGGCCAGGGCTAGGGGCTGCGTGCTTCGGCCCCTCCCACACAGTTTTGGGCGCCTGGAGCTACTGCACATGTGCGCCCACTATAGCGCGCATGTGCAGAGGTCCCGGCACTGTTTTCAGCGCAGGGACCTAGCTCCGCCCCCCACAGCTCATGCGCTGCGCCGAGGGCCAGAGGACCAGCAGGAAGCTGGAGAATCTGGAAGTTTTTTTTAGGCGCACTTTGTGGCGCGAAAAACGGGCGTCCAGGTCGGGGCTGCGCTGTTCTAGGCGCGGCCCGAAACTTGGGCCCTTTATATCTACCTCCTTGACCCAGGGTTCTTGCCTAACCCAACCCCCACGATTGGAGACCCCTGGCCCCCTAGGCTTCCTATCGCTTTCCTGAACTCTTCCCTCCCCCCCCCCCCCCCCACCCCCTACCCCCCCCCCCCCCCAGGCCACAATACCCTCCCCCACCCGCCCCCCCAGGCCACCAATGTCTCCATGAGGCCAACCCCCCTGCTCCTCTAGCCATCCCAGGGCCCATCGACCCTGTTCTTTGGCATACCAACTCCGTCCCCCCCCCTCCCCCTCCTTCCCTTCCTCCTAGTCCTCAATATCGTCAACTAAGTCCAACACCCCCCTCCCCCCCCCCACACGATTCCTCCCTCCCTCCTCTGTGCGGCCTAGTGCCACAGGCCTCTCAATCTGGCTAACTATGGGTAGGAAACAGAGGCCTCACATGCAATCAGGCCCTGCCAGTAAAGTTGGCAGGGCCTGTGGAAAACCCCTTCTCCCGGGTATCCTGACTGCCTTAACCGCCGACCCCCCGCCCTCCCTTTTAATATTCAGCCCCAAGAGTTCATGTATCGTTGACTTTCTGCTCATTCATTCAGGAAGTGGCTGAATGATTTTATGCCACAATTTGGAATTGGTGCCGCATCCTAGTCAGCACCTGCTTTATGCCAAGAGTTGAGCATAAAATAGCTATGTGTACAGTGGTGCAGATACGTGTGCTGATAGCAAACCAACTGGGCAGAGGTGGTCCAGTGGCAGTAACAGTATGTACTAACAGTGTAAACACAGCAGGTGAGCAGCCTGCCAAACAGACTCAATCATCAAAGTAAACAAACACTGGTTGTCCACCTTGCCATCATCATTCACATTTTAACGATAGGAAAGAGATGACTATTCAATCAGCTCTTTTCAATAATTAAAGGTATCACTGTTATTCTGAGGCCAGTGAGCAGCACTCTGCACATGTTTGAATTTGCATGTGCAGAGCTCTGCCTTTCCGAGTTTCACAGCAATACGAGTGGTCAGAGTAAACGTGGCTTCTTGCTCATAGTGCTGCGGAAAATGGAGTCGCTACTGTTCCCCTTGGTGTAGTATAACAGGAGCATTAATGTGCATGTGTCTCTGTTGCTGATGTGAATGTGCTACATTATGCACTTGGCGGGTAAAGGAGACATTTTGGTGATAAATCAGTGATGTTATTACCAATGTACCGAGGAAACACCATATGTTGTGTCTTTGCTGATTCTTGGATTTAGGGAGTTTCAGTTTCCCTGCTCTGAGGCTGCAGAGCGCTCAATCAATCAGCTACTCCATTCCTCTGGTCCTGTTCTCCAACTGATGGACCCCTCTTCAACGTTCAAAAACATTGCCCTGCCCTCCCCCCACCCCCCTCCCCCCCCCCCCCAGCCCCGCTAAAGAAAATCCTAACAATTAGCAAAAAAGGTGGTTGTACAAACATATGAACAATGATGGACAGGTAAGGACCCTCTGGTCCATTGAGCCTGTCCCACACAATTGCGATACCTTGTGTATCACAACACATACACTCCACCGCACCCGAAACCATGTGATCTGGGAGAAGCACAAAACTAGATTTAAAAAAAAAACAAATCCGTATTGGGGAAGAAAAATCTGGGAACTTCCTCTCCGAACCATCTAGACGATTGAAACTTGTCCAGGAGATCACTCTGGTCCTGAATTCCCTGCAGAATCTACCTTCTGTAAGAGTTGATTTCCGTCCCAGCCAGAAACAGGTTCAGCTCTTGCTTGAAGGTATTCAACAATTCAGCATCCACCATACGAGACGTCAGCCTGCTCCAGAGGTCCACTATTCTCTGGGAAGTGCAGATGTACCAAAATCTTTATATAGCGGTAAAGGTAGCAAGGGAGGGTGGTGCTGTCGAAGTAATCTTGGTGAATTGCTGCATTGTATTCTGCAGCTGCCAGTGATGGGAGAAGGTGGAAATCGGGTTCAGTGTCTTGGATTGTGTTGAGTTTCTTGAGTGTTGTGGCTGCACCCATCCAGGTGAATGATGCATCTGTCCATGACCGTATTGATAGCAGTCGCTGATTGGAGCGTGGGCAGGTACAGCAGGAACGGCGAGGTCGGGGCGCAGGAGTGGCGAGAGATCATGTAGCGACGTGATTGGAGCAGGAGAGCTGAGAGTTCGGGGCCCAGCAGAGGTGAGGAGCCCAGGGGCAGCACGGGCCAGCCCACACTGCGATATGTGTGCGCATTAGGTCCGTGCAGCAGAGCTGGTCTCCCCAGTTGTCTTGGTTAATCCTTACCATTGGACCAAGACCTAGCTCTGACAAGCTCGTGTGGTGGCTGGTGTGCAATGGCCACCACACGTTAAAAGAATCCACACACAGGCATCTTCCACCTTTCAATGGGTAGTTCTGGATCTGGGATATTAGGTCCTTCATTGAAACACCTGTGAACTCATCCCTTTTTGGCGTGGAAGCAAGTCATCCTCGATACGAGGGACTGCCTATGATGATGATGATGGTAAGGTAACCGGTCCAACGAAATGGAAAACTGAAATTGAACTGTGCTGGACCTTTCTGAAGAGGTTTGACGTTGTCTCCACTGTTGAAGCACTGAAAGATCCTGCAGCGCAAAATATCTCACAAACTTGAATAAAGGTTTCCATGCTATTGAAAGCCAAAAATCTGTCCTTGACAGATGGGTATTTTTCCACACATCTATGGAACATTGTACAGCCTGGCTAGAAATAGTTAAAATAAATGCAGTGTGCAAAATGAAAGGAATGGGTAAGGCTGCAGCAAAAAGTCAACAATATATTTTTTTTAAATAATAAGAGAGAAGATATTCACAACCAAAACATGGAACAGAGCTGCGAGATACTTTCAGCATGGACAAGCAGTGGACCAGTGAGCCCATAGCTTCTGCAAGTTTGTCATTGTAGAGGTGTATGCCCATTTTTAAAGGTTTATTTAAAAAAACATATTTAGTCATGCGGCAAATTAGTTATCAAGATAAAATATCATATATCCAATGCATAACATTTCTTCAGAATGCTCACAATATTGGTCAGTTGTCTTGAAACATCTCCAGAAACAGTCTTATTACAGTCATTGTTTGAAATCTGCTCAGATAGTTCAGAAATGTCTGGGACACTGATAGTAGCTCGTGACCAGAGGAACATCACTGAGATATCTGGGAACAAGGAGGAAAATACACTGATTGCATTTCACTGTCTGAAGGCTAGGCGGCATTAGAGAAACCACAAGTTTGACCTGGATAAAAGGAAGCATATACCCCTCTATGATACCACTGCGTAAAATAAAATGTTAATTGAATTAGCTACAACAGAGAAAAAAGTGTATCAGTTATAGAAGTCAGAAGTTGCCACATTGGTTTCAATAAGTAATGTTAAGTGGACTGGATACACCCACCTGAGAGCAACCTGATCTGTCTGTATGCATATGTATGGGGTCTAGTCTAAATCGAGCAGGTTAGTTCTCTGAACATCTTGACATAACTTATTCTCTTTCCCATGATAACTAGTGATGATTCCGTCATTCACACCCCATCTAGACTCATCTTTTGTTTCTGAACTTGTGCCATTACCATGTCATTTTTACCCATCGTCCCTTTTGTCTCTTAAATTTCTTCTGCCTTCCACCCTATCACAGACCTTCCCTTTTCACTGCCCCTGCACTTCCTTAAGAATCTGTTATATCTCAAACTTTTGCCAGTTCTGACAAAGGGTCACAGACCTGAAACGTGAACTCTCTTTCTCTCCACAGATGTTGCCTGACCTGCTGAGAATTCCATCATTTTCTGTTTTTATTATTGATGACATAACTATCTTGACCTATTCCTTCCTCCTTGCTCCTTGCCTCTCCTCCCTCCTCGCCTCTCCTCCCTCCTCGCCTCTCCTCCCTCCTCGCCTCTCCTCCCTCCTCGCCTCTCCTTCCTCCTCGCCTCTCCTCCCTCCTCGCCTCTCCTCCCTCCTCGCCTCTCCTCCCTCCTCGCCTCGCCTCCCTCCTCGCCTCGCCTCCCTCCTCGCCGCTCCTCGCCGCTCCTCGCCTCTCCTCGCCTCTCCTCCCTCCTCCTCCCTCCTCGCCTCTCCTCCCTCCTTCCCTCCCTCCATTTTTCCATTCCCTGCATTCCAAGCTACATAGAGCTTGTCTACAATGTGACACTAATAAATACTATCTTCTGTTTCATTTTTTGTAAATAATAATTACCTATTTTAAAATGATTTTTTTCAAATAATTCCTTTCTTGGACTTTACCTTCCAAATGTATTATCCTCATACAGGAAAGCTTTCTAATTATTGAAATAATCTCTGTTCTGGATATGATGCCAGGTTGTGAGGTGCTCCATGGTGCTTGAGTCATCATTTCAGTTGGGGATCCTCCACTATTTACTGCATGTATGATTTATTGCTAACTAATAAAATTTGTTTGCTGTAAGGGCACAGAGCAACATTGTACATATAACCATGACATGCTAATACAGTACACACCGAGCTAAGAATTTTCAGTGCCTAAAACATCTTAATTTTTCTTGCTAGTTTAGGTAAGTAGTAGTTTAAAACCATTTATTTTAGTAAGGTAATACCTTTGTTAAAATAGCAGAGGAATTTCGTATGAATGTGTTAGTTAATATCATACAGCATGATTTCACCCCCTTAAAAACAAGCATGAATGAAGTTGCTTCTGTAAAGAATTGTGTATAGGTGCCATTACTTTCCCTTCAATTTTTCCTCCCCTCTGCTTCTTTCCTGAAGGCAATGACTCCATGCTGGAGTATGTATTTCACAGCCTTTGATCAACATTCAGTAACTCGTCCAAGTGGCTATTCTTCATGCTGTGAGCCTAGATAGTGAATATCACGAAGCTACTGCACATAGAGGCAACACAGCTGAGTTTAATTCTGTCCTTACCTGGCACCCACGTATGTACTATCAACAGAGGTCGCCGGATAGTGCCTAGAAGTTAGAACACTGGCCACCTATATCATAAATAGTGTCCTAACTGTCACTCCAACTCAGCGTACATGGGACCTACTTTGTCTGTATGAATCTGCTCCTCACTCCCTTAACCAGCTGAGCTATCAAGGAACTTAAGTCTATAAGTCTGTTTGTTAACGGAAAGAGTGAGGAAGATGGAGATAATGGGCTCAATTTTCCGCAGTGATTTGCGGCGTTTTTTTGGAGTAGGCTGCTTTTTTTGGCGTATTGAGTCAAATTTTTGGCGTATTTATTTTTTTCAAACTTTCCCCCTGTGATCGGCTCTGGTGTAACTGACTTAGTTACAGTTTTTCTAGGCCAATTTTTTTTTATGTCATGGGGAGGCGTTCCTTCATGTCTGCGTTGGTTTTTCAATTGTTCGCAGTTTGGCCAACATTTATTTCTATTACGTTGGTGTATCTGCCCACTCACGAAAAACCTTCTGGTGAGTTAAGAAAACCAGCGCACATTCACAAATCTGCGCTGAAAGACGCCATTGTTTTTATTGTGTTCCTAACACAGATGAGGCTGCACACAGGGAGGTTAAAGTAACAGTAACCTCGGCCTTTATTAAGACACTCCAGAGTGAGGAACAGGCCTTAGGGGCCGGCTTATATATAGTGCTCCCAAGGGATGCTGGGATCCCTTGGGACTTCAGGGGATGAGCTCCCTGGTAGCGGAACATGGAAGTGCATGCTTTACAGATACACAACATCACTCACCCCCCAAAGTCAAAGTGAAAACTATTTACAAGGTGAGGCGGTCGGGAACCTTTCGTTCCCTGCTGGACCGCCTCCGTACAAATGTTCTGATGTGTTGGCTGTGCCTTCGCTGGGCTGGCATGTTGTTGGCCCTGCAGGGCTGCTGGGTGAGCCTGGCCTTGCTGGGCTGTTGGGCCTGATGGGTTCGATTTCCTGGTCCGGCGTGGTGTAGTCGATCCTTTGGGTATGTGTTGTGGGCTTGAAAAAGGTTGTGTCTGCTGTGGGTTGTTCAGAGCAGTCTGTGAACCGCAGCCTTGTTTGGTCCAGGTGCTTTCTGCAAATTTTTCCATTGTCTAGTTTGACTACAAATACCCTATTCCCTTCTTTACCTATTACCGTGCCCGCAATCCACTTGGGACCATGTCCATAGTTTAGCACATACGCAGGGTCATTCAGATCAATTTCCCGTGACACAGTGGCGCGACCATCGTTTATATTTTGTTGCTGTCGCCTGCGCTGTACCTGATCATGCAGGTTGGGGTGAACCAGCGAGATCTGGGTTTTTAAGTGTCCTTTTCATGAGTAGCTCAGCCGGGGGCACCCCTGTGAGCGAGTGGGGTCTCGTGCGGTAGCTGAGCAGTACTCGGGACAGGTGGGTTTGGAGTGAGCCTTCTGTGACTCGTTTAAGGCTCTGTTTGATTGTTTGTACTGTCCGCTCTGCCTGCCCATTGGAGGTTGATTTAAACGGGGCCGAGGTGACATGTTTGATCCCATTGTGGGTCATGAATTCTTTAAATTCGGCACTGGTGAAAAATGGCCTGTTGTCACTGACCAGTATGTCAGGCAGGCCGTGGGTGGCAAACATGGCCCTCAGGCTTTCAATGGTGGTGGTGGCGGTGCTTCCTGACATTATTTTACATTTAATCCATTTTGAAAAAGCACCAGGAACATTTTACCAAGAAATGGGCCCGCATAGTCGACATGGATCCTCGACCATGGTCTGGAGGGCCAGGACCACAAATAAATCACCGATACCGGGCCACCACACGCGGGATCTGGCTATCGCTTTCATCATTACTATACCTGGGTGTGTGCTGTGGAGATCCGAGATGAACGTCTCCCTGCCCTCGTCATCAGCACGCTCTCCCTCGGGTTAAGATGCTCCCGAACCAGTGTACACAGTTCCTCATACAACTTATCTGTGGATTTCACCGGAGCCAGAAGATTCTTCATGAGGCTATAGGTTGGTGCCCCGCAGACTGTGAGGAGGACCGCTCTCCTTTTTGCAGCGCTTCCTTCTCCGTCCAGCTCGTTGGCTACAAAGTACTGGTCTAGCTGTTCGACATAGGCTTCCCAGTCCTCACCCTCCGAGAACTTCTCCAGGATGCCCACAGTTTGCTACATCTTTGCATTGGATTCGTATTCTCGTCACCAGTTATTGTGTTCCTAACACAGATTTGGCTGCACACAGGGAGGTTAAAGTAACAGTGACCTCAGTATTTATTAAGACACTTCAGAGTGAGGAACAGGCCTTAGGGGCCGGCTTATATACAGTGCTCCCAAGGGATGCTGGGATTCCTTGGGACTTCAGGGGATGCGCTCCTGGTGGCGCAACATGGGAGTGCATGCTTTACAGATACACAACAGTTTTTAAATCGACGATTTTGGAGGGAGTCAAGAACACTGTCAAAATCAATAATAAAATTCAACTTTTTTTTAACCTGTCAATGTAGAAGTGTAAATTTGTTGTATTTCACAAGTTTTGTCTTTTTTTACCAACTCACACGCCACCAGCGAACGTCTTGAAGAAGGTCTGGAGGGTTGTCGGTTTGGCTGGCAGAATCGGCCTCGCGTCCGGACACACCGACTCTGGGTTCGGCTACAAAACAAGCCGTGGGTGGGGGGGGGGAGGAAAGAGAGCCAATCTTACGGCTTGTAGCCCGGGGAGGGAGAGAGATAGTCGCACTCAATGACATCATCTGAATCACATCTGTTACATCCTGCATCTCAGGAGAGCGTGGTCGAGCTCTCCTTCCCCTCCTCTCCCTGGGTATGGCTCGCACCACACCACTGGAACCCGCAGCCTGGGACGGTGGCCCTGGGTGTGCTTCGGAAGGTGGGAAACCATGGAATGTCCCACCAACACTCAAACCACTAGTCATGGAAGGGACTGGCACCTCCATGAGCGGCACCTCCTGCATATTCAGTACAACAGTGGGAACTTCATCCAGCTCCATCCCCTCTCCCTCCGCCCCCCCCGCCCCATGTGCTTGGTCTGGAGGGTTGGATTGAAAGATATTCTCCTCCTCAGGCTCATCCTCGTCTGAATCATCTTCTGCATTGTCAGGGTTGGCCTCAAATTCTGCAAAAGATAACAGAAGGAGACTCACACATCGCAGGCCAGATAGCAGGTTGATTTGAAGGGCCACGATGAATTTGTAGGACTTACCCTCTCCCTCGAGTGTGGGCCCAGCTTGTGCAGTACTGATTGTTTTTTTCCAGGCAGGACCCATCAAAGCAGCAACCCTCTCTTCTAAGGGTGTCAGTGGTTGCAGATTTGCCGGGCCTCCTCCTGTTCGAGTTCTTTCCCTTTTATTATGTGCCGCCTTCCTCTGCAAAGATGAAAATGCAACTTTTTAAGAGAGGGTGTCTTTCTGCTGGGCGGGACATTACAGCTGGTCACATTTACAATTTCATTGAATAAATGAAATTATTACTTTCACTAACTACTTGACCAAGGTCCTGCCATTTATTTTTACACTGGCTTCCAGATCTCGTGGTGTTCACCACTGCGAAGAAATCTTCTGCAACTTGGTTCCAGCGTTTCTTCATTTCTTTTGGTGGAACTTTTATGTGACCTCTGCTGGTATCCAGCTCCTGCCATCTGTTCTCAATCACAGTAACTAGTGCCTCCCAGTAAGAAATTCTTCCGGTAAGAAGTTCTTGGTCCTTGCTCCGTGTTGCATCTTGTATTGCTCCAGCTGTGATTTTTCCAATGCTCTCACAGCTCTCCTTCTCTCTCACACACACAACTGGCTCGTTAAAAATGGCCAATTGCCAAATCCGAGCTGTACTGAACATGCGCGTCCATTGGAACGACGTCAGAAACGTAACTTTTTTTCCCGTGCATGCACAGAAGGTACAGCATTGTTTTTTGACGCAGACAGCAGGCTCTATCCTCCGAGGCGACTGGACACGCTGCGCAGTGCCAAATTCAAATTAGAGATTGGGGAAACGTTGGCAAAATATTTCTGGCCTAGAAAACCTGGCGTAACTTTGACAATACACCAGAAAACTGGCTTGGGGAAAATTGAGCCCAATAACTGGAAGAGTCCTGAATGTGGAATACAATTGTCCAGGCACTGTCAATGATTGGATGGCTCACCCAAATAGCCATGCTTCCATGTGTGAGCCTGGACAATGAATGTTGGCTGACTAGTTGTCGATAGGAGCGAGGGACCACAGATGAGCATGTCCCTTCTATCTGATTTAATTTATGTATACCCAGGAAAGGATCATTAGACAGCAACTAGAAGCAGAGTAGAACCAGTTGTTCCCCTTCCCAGCTGAAGGATGCAGAGTTTAATTTTAGCATCACCCCACATGTGACTGAGTGCAGAAAAGGGATCAAACCTGTGAGCTTTCTGGTGTTTGTGCTCAGTTCACACCATGCAGTACACTTGCCAACCGAACAATTGGGAGGGGTGGCGGGGAGGGGCGGTAGGATTCAACATGTTAACTAAGTCTAGAAATGGAAAAAAAAGAAAAAAAATACACTTTTAAGTAATATATTTCTAGCCATTAGCAGTTCTTTCATCAAAATATTTAATTTGGCATTTAACCTTTTGAAGACTGGAGTAGCGTTTCTGCATGAAAATTGAATATGAAACATGAGTAACATTTTTTTAGCTGGCTCAGTGAAAGGACTAAGTAATAGACCAGACTGGAGTATCTTTCTCCTCATCCCTTCAATTCCCCAGTTGACTATTGGCTCACGTCCCATCTCATGCTGTGTATCCTTGATATCAAAGTTACTGGCACAGATACAATATCTTGCTGCCAGTGCTCGTTAGTGTCAGCAGCAGGTCATGTGATCTTACGTAGTCATTTTACCTCAGCAAAATACAGCCTCGTCCACATCATTTTTTTTCTTGGTCTTTCACTATATTTTTTATCTGTGTTCTATTTCCTTCTGTTTATGCGTGGAAATATTGAAGCATTTTTCATCCCTTCACTGTTCCTTTTTTCCCCATTAAACCAAAGGGTAGCATATCAGGGAGTACATTCAGTATGCACGAGGGTACTTTTTGCATCCATTGAAATGGCTCAAATGTTTTTCGTCTTTTCTTTTCATTTCTTTTTCTATCCTGCCATATTGGATCACCCTGCACAATCGGAAGCCACTCCATTGCCACAAGTTTCATGCATGTCAGGAGCACCTCTATGGAGAAATTCATAAATCTGCATCGGGGAGCTGCCTGGAAGTCTAGAGGCACCTGAGCTAGAAGAAGCCAATACTGCTTTTGTATTGCTGTATACTCTACAGGCACTGAATTTTCTCACCCCAGATGTCTCTAGATTGTTCATGCTGTTCTAAACATAGTTTGCCCGGCTTCAAGGTTCACTCATCTGTGAAAGCACCTTGTGATTTTTTTTTTACAGCGCTATGTGAATGGAGTTGTTGCTTTGCTATGGAGCTGATTCTTGGTGTTACTGTAACCTATATCAACAAAGCAGCTTCCTGGTATGAGGGTGAACCCAAAATGTTCTCCCCTTACATCAGGTGCACACAACAGGAGTGCAGGAGGAGAGAGGGGGGAGGCATTCGTATTAAAAATGGGAATGTTCCCGACAACGGAAGTGATCGCTAACCATTTTTTGTTTATTTATATTAGTGTTGCAAGGATTCCCTTGCAATGTAGTTGTTCTTTAATGGCAGAAGTTCTTATCCATGCTTAACATTATAGGTAAAATTACTCCACAAGGAATATGGAGGAATTGCATTTATACTTGGGAGCATGCCTAATAATATCTACAATATTTATTTAATCGTCGTTGTTTTCTTGGGCAGTACCCCGGATTCAAGGATGACTTGCTTCCACACCAAAATTAGTTCGAAGGTGACTGCTGAGACCATTGCAGGCTCTCCAGTCTTTGTGCTCAATTTTCCCCAATGCCGTTTTTTGGCATATTGCAAGAGTTACGCCCATTTTTTTGGGCCCCGACTATTCCAAAAAAAAACTTGCAAGTTTCCCCATTCTATTTTTTGAAACTGGCGCCGTGCAGCTTCGGGAGGTGGAGCCTAATCATAGAATCATAGAAGTTTACAGTACGGAAGGAGGCCATTTCGGCCAATCGTGTCCATGCTGGTAATGTCTGCACCGAAAAAACTATGCCCCCATCCCCTTCTGCGCATGCTTGGAAAAAAAAGGACGTTTTTGACGTGACTGCTATGTCAAAAAAAAAAACAGGACCTAAAGGACAGGTGGTGGATGGAGAAAGCACAGGAGATACAGCAGCTGGCCGACAGCCATGATGTGCGAGGATTCTTCAGCGCAGTCAAGGCCACCTATGGTCCAAACACCCAAGGCCCCACCCCACTGCTGGCCAAGATTGGGGAAACACTCATCAAGGACACCGAGGCAGTCAGGGCCCGCTAGAAGAAGCACTTTGAAAATCTCCTCAATCGAGACTGTGCCTTTGACTCGAGTGTTCTCTACTCCATCCCGCAGCATGCGACCTGCCCCCAACTCAGTGAAACCTCAACGTTGCACGAGATAGGAAAAGCCATAAAACAGCTCAAGAACAACAAGGCTACGGGAGTGGATGGAATCCCTGCTGAGGTGCTAAAGTATGGCGGAGAGGCGCTGTTGGCGCGAATACATGACCTCATCTCTCTCATCTGGAGGGAGGAGAGCATGCCGGGAGATCTCAGAGATGCAGTGATCATGACCATCTTTAAAAAAGGGGACAAGTCCGACTGCGGCAACTACAGAGGAAACTCTCTGCTATCAGCCACTGGGAAAATCGTCGCTAGAGTACTCCCCAACCGTCTTCTCCCTGTGGCGAGGAGCTCCTTCCAGAGTCACAGTGCGGATTTCGTCCCCTACGGGGCACAACGGACATGATTTTTGCAGTGCGACAGCTGCAGGAAAAATGCAGAGAACAGCGGCAGCCCTTATACATGGCTGCCTTTGACCTTACAAATGCCTTTGACACGGTCAACTGCGAGGGTCTATTGGGCGTCATCCTCTGTTTTAGATGCTCTCAAAAGTTCGTCAACATCTTCCGCCTACTCCACGACGACATGCAAGCCATGATCCTTACCAACAGATCCATTACAGATCCAATCCAAGTCCAGGCCGGGGTCAAACAGGACTGGGTCATCACCTCAACCCTCTTCTCAATTTTCCTCGCTGCCATGCTCCACCTTACAGTCAACAAGCTCCCCACTGGAGTGGAACTAACCTACAGAACCATTGGGAACCTGTTCAACCTTCGCCGTCTCCAGGCCAGGTCCAAGACCACCCAAACCTCTGTCGTCGAGCTACAGTACGTGGACGACGCCTGCATCTCCGCACATTCAGAGGCTAAACTCCAGGACATAGTCGACGTATTTACTGAGGTGTACGAAAGCATGGGCCTTACGCTAAATATCCATAAGACAAAGGTCCTCCACCAGCCTGTCCTCGCCGCACAGCACTGCCCCCCAGTCATCAAGATCCACGGTGCGGCCCTGGACAACGTGGACCATTTCCCATACCTCTGGAGCCTCATCAACAACATCGGCCGCCTGAGAAAAAGAGTGTTCAAAGACCAAGCCCTCAAATCTGCCACCAAGCTCATGGTCTATAGGGCTGTAGCAATACCTGCCCTCCTGTCTGGCTCGGAGACATGGACCATGTACAGTAGACACCTCAAGTCGCTGGAGAAATACCACCAACGATGCCTCCGCAAGATCCTACAAATCCCCTGGGAGGACAAACACACCAACATTAGCATCTTCAACCAGGCCAACATCCTCAGCATTGAAGCACTGACCATACTTGATCAGCTCCGCTGGGCAGGCCACACTGTTCGCATGCCTGACACAAGATTCCCAAAGCAAGCACTCTACTCGGAACTCCTTCATGGCAAACGAGCTAAAGGTGGGCTGCGGAAAAGCCTCCCTGATAAAGTGCAACATCCCCATTCACACCTGGGAGTCCCTGGCCAGAGACTGCCCTAAGTGGAGGAAGTGCATCCGGGAGGGCACTGAGCACCTGGAGTCTCATTGCCGAGAGCATGCAGAAATCAAGCGCAGGCAGAGGAAAGAGCGTGCGACAAACCTGTCCCACCCTGCCTTTCCCTCAACGACTATCTGTCCCACCTGTGGCGGGGACTGTGGTTCTCGTATTGGACTGTTCAGCCACCTAAGGACTCATTTTAAGAGTGGAAGCAAGTCTTCCTCAATTCTGAGGGGTTGCCTATGATGATGATGATATGAGTGCACATGCCCAGTACAGTTCCCGGTCTGCATTCGGCCATCTTTAAAGAGTCAGTTGTGTGTGAGAACTTTAAATCTTATTGGAAAAATCAGAGCTGCAATACAATATGCAACTCGGCTCAAAGACCAAGAATTTCTTACAGGATGAAGTGGAGGCACTAGTTACTGTAATTTAGGGCAGATGGCACGAGCTGGACACCAGCAGAGATCACATAAAAGTTCCACCCGAAGAAATGCTGGAACCAACTTGCAGAAGATTACTGTACACTGGTGACCATCCCGAGGTCTGGAGGCCAGTGCAAAAAGTGGCAGGACCTTGCTTAAGAAGTTAGTGTAAGTAATATTTTCACTTATTTACTGGAATTGCAATTGTAAATGTGACCATCTGTATATGTCCCACCTAGCAGAAAGGCACCCTCTCTAAAAAGTTATATTTTCATCTTTGCCGAGGAAGGTGGCACACAACAAAAGGGAAAGAACTCAAACAGGAGGAGGCCCAGCAAATCTTCACCCATTGACATGCTTGGAAGAGAGGGTTGCTGCTTTGATGGGTCCTGCCTGGAGAACAGCAACCACCACTGCACAAGCTGGGCCCACACTCGAGGGAGAGGGTAAGTCCAACAAATTCCACAGTCTGGCTTTGCTAAATGTTAAGTACTGCGTGGGCAAGCCATGCTTCTGTTTATGGGAATGTCTCCGTCAGCTACACTTCAGTTGATGCGACGTGTTATCATTCATCATGGTCCTTCAAATGAGCCTGCTGCCTGTGCTGTGTGGGCCGACTCCTACCACCCTGCCCCCTCCTCTGCTGCTTGTTCTGTTTGGTCTGTTCTGTTATATTTTGCAGAACTTGAGGTCAACCCTGACAAGGTTGAAGCCGATACAGAAGAAGATTCAGACGAGGATGAGTCTGAAGAGGAGAACATCTTCCAATCCCACCTTCCAGACCAAGAGCATGGGGGGGGGGGGGAGGGGAAGGGGGAGGGGATGGATGAAGCCCTCACTGTTGTACTTACTCTGGAGGAGGTGCAGGTGCCGCCCATTTAGGTGCCAGCCCCTTTCCTGAGTGGTTCAAGTACTGGACATTCCATGGTTTCTCACAGTCCAAGGCTGGGGGTTCCAGTGGGGTGCAGTGAGGCACACCCAGGATCCCACCATCCAAGGCTACGAATCTTAGTGCGATGTAGTGAGACACACCCAGGGCCCCACCCTCCGAGGCTGTGGGTCCCAGTGGGATGCAGCGAGCCACATCCAGGGTGAGGAGGGGAAGGAGCACTCGACAGCGCTCTCCTGAGGTACAGAATCTAATAGCTGTGGTTCAGATGATGGCAATGAGTGCGGAGAACATTGACCTTTCATGATCACTCCTGGACACCATCAGTGGGGTGGGTGATGAGGTATCAGGACTGTCTGGAGAAGTTACAACACTCTCATGAGAAATGGGAACACTGTCCGGGCACGTGAGGGAGGGAATGTCGCACGTAGCTGATACAATGTTGGTGCACATGAGGGAGGGAATGTCGCAGGCAACTGATGCACTGTCAGTGAACATGAGGGAGGGAATGTCGCAGGCAACTGATGCACTGTCAGTGAACATGAGGGAGGGAATGTCGCAGGTAGTTGACACACTGTCGGCGAACATGAGGGAGGGAATGTTACAAGTAGCTGATGCACTGTCAGTGAACATTAGGGAGGGAATGTTGCAGGTAGTTGACACACTGTCGGTGAACATGAGGGAGGGAATGTTGGAGGTAGTTAAGACACTGTCAGGGCACATGAGGAGGGAATGTTGGAGTTAGCTGCTGCAATAAGGGAACACGCCCAAGAGGCCCAAGCCAGGCCTTCCACATTACCGCCTGCCCCCCTTCCATCAAGAAGTGTGCATTATCCAAGATGTTTGAAAGGATAAGCTTGGTACTAACCCGAGAAACATTGCGCCACCATCTGGGGGCAGAGGTGTAGTCAACAAGACCAAGTGCTGTGGGCGGTCTTAGAATAAGGTGGGGGAGAGATGGTGCAGCCGGTTGCTGCTGTTGTTGTTATTATTGTTGCTACTGTTGTGACTGTTCTCAACTTAAAAGTTTTTTGAAAGTTATGTAAATTTACATGTTTAAAAGTTTGTAAGTGATCTTAACTGAAAACTTAAAAATATTCTTGTATCATACTTTAATTAAAGTTATGTTAAGTACAAACAAGTGTTTGTTAAACTTTTGAATAAATTATATTTTAAATTATAACTGAATCAGTTACATTATTTGTTCCATTATTAACACAACTTTTTGAAATAAAGAAGAATTATTTACATTATTTGTTCCATGAACACAACAGATCATTACGGAACAGGTCCAAACAGTAAATATGGTCCATGTGGAATAGTTATCGCTGAGCCTTCAGGCAGCTAAGTGTTCATGGATGAGCTGCTGGCGCAAGGCTCCAGCAAATTGTTAAAGGGGCATGACGGCTCGCCCCCCCTCCTCCTCCTCCTCTGTCATGCTCCGGGTTCAGGTAGCTGCATGGCTTCCTCGTTCTCATCATCCTCATTATCATCTGCATCTTCCTCCTCATTATCAGCCACTCTCACCTCAGGTGGGTCTTCCAGTACCAGCTGCTGCTGCCTCATCATGGCTAAGTTATACAACATGCAGCACACAACAGTGAACTGACCGACAATCTCAAGGGAGTATTGTAAGTAGCCTCCGGAATGGTCAAGGCATCAGAAACGCTGTTTCAAGATGGCAATGGTCCTCTCTATTATGCTGTGAATCGCAATATGCGACATTGTTTTATTCCCGGTCAGTTTCCTTCCGGGTTACGCGTAGGGGCGTCATGAGCCAGATGGCGAGGTCGTACCCTTTGCCTCCAAGCAGCCAGCTCTGCCCTTGTGGCTGCTGCTGAAACGTGGCAGATATAGCACACTCACGTAGGATGAATGCATCATGGGTGCTCCCAGGGAATCTCGCATCAACGGACATGATGCGATGCATGTTGTCACACACGAGATTAACGGAGTGGAAGCTGTTTCTGTTCCTGAACATCTCGGAATCCTTCAAAGGTGCTCGCAAGGCAATGTGTGTACAATCAATGTACCTTTGGTAGGCCAGAAATCCTTGAGAAGCCCACAGCTCTTTTACGCATTGCCTGGGCGGTCATGGGGATGGGGAACTTTATGTAGTCATTCCTCCAGGCATTTTGTGCAGCAGTCATCTGCCGAAAGCAGATGTGTTGCATGTTGAGATATGGTGCACACACCCCCAGTCATAGCTTGGAACGATCCAGATGCATAGAATGAAAGTGCAGCTGTAACCTTCACTTCAACTGACAAAGCAGTCATCCTGATTCTTCTAGGTTACAGGTCTGCTTTTATTAACTCACAGATCTCGGTTACAACTTCTTTGCGGAAACGTAGCCTTCTCACACAGTCTACATCACTCAGGTGCAGGCATGAACGCCTGTCTCGATATACCCGACGTGGGTAAGGCCTCCTGCCCATCATCCTACATGCTCTGAAGTTCCTCATGCGACGATGTCAAATCAATCGTCTCATCCGCAGCACCATCATGCAGAAGGCTTGCACGAGGTACGGCATTGTCAAAATATTGCCCCCATGATTAAATTGTACCTTTGCAAGAAGCTCAAAATGGCAGGCAGAACAAGTTTCTGTGTTCTCTCTCTTCCCAAGGTCGACGCCCTAGTATGGACCACACCCAGGTCTGTGTATGCAGAATAGGCTTGCTTCGAACGAGAAGCTAGGCATTCAAATGAGGACATTTGAGGCAACAAAGTCTCATGCAGTTCTTTCATTTTAGATTTTTTTCAAAGTACCAACGCACCACCGCCCGAACGTCTCCTCACCGAGCTCGAGGGTCAGCCAGCAGAGTCTCTCCCTCGCCCGGACAGGGGTTTGCAAACAACCACCCACCCCCATTCCCTGGGTTTCTTTTCATGCTGCTGCATAGTGAAAGGCTTCTCATGCCTTCAGTTTGGCCCTGAGCTCCTGTCTCCGGGCGAGGGATCGATTCTGCCAGCCGACGCTCCGACACTCGAGCCCGGTTTGGAGACGTTCGGTAGTGGCGTGGCATTTTGAAAACAATCCAAAATTAAAGAATTGCATGAGACTTCCATTTTCTGCATTTTAAGTTTGGAAAAATTAAGCTTCATGATGCATATTTAGTGTGTTCTTGACTCACTCCAAAACTTTGCATAAAAACAGTGGTGTCTTTCTGCACTGATTTTTTAATGTGCGCTGGTTTTTCTTAAGTGCCCAGAAAGGTTTTTGGGAGTGGCCACATACGCCATCCTAGGAAAAATGTAAGTTGGCCAAATTTGTATAAATGTGATAAACTGCCGCAGACATCAGGTTACGCCCCCATGACACAAAAAACCTAAAAAAATCATAACTGAGTTACGCTGGCGCACAATCTTTGAGGAAATTTGGATATTTTAATTTAGGCCAAAAAAGCAGCGTAGATAACTGGGGAAAATTGAGCCTATAGTCACAGGTGGGGCAGATGTTGGTTGGTGGGACGGGTGGGTGGGCTGTTTGATTTGTTGTACACTCTTTCTGCTGTTTGTACTTGGCTTTTGCATGCTCCCGGCAAAGAGACTCAAAGTGTTCGCCGCCTTCTCGGATGCTTCTCCTCCACTTTAAGCAGTGTTGGTCCAGGGCTTCCCAAGAGCCATTAAGGAGGTTAGTACAAACAAAATGGCTGGATAAGGTTTATAGGATAAGAAGCTTGGGTAACAACCACCTTCAGTCAGACTTGTGTACCATCTCCAGCAACCAAGGGAAAAGAAAATGGGTAGCAACCTTGCCATTGATATCTAAATGTCAAAAATCATCAGCCACTCCTTTGGAGTATCTAATGATTTTTGACACACATACACAGGAAATAGTGAACCTACCTAATGTTTTTATCTATATTAATATTTTAGTACTGAATCCTTGTCAGAAAATTTCAGTTCTTCTGACATGTTATTGTCCTTGGTGCGTATGGACATGTATTGAAAGATAATGAGAGATCAAAAATGTTCTTTTAATTCATTTCTCTAATTTTGTGTTGTTCTAGCCACCAGTACAAAATTGAAGAATATTTTACAGCTTTTCGATTAAATAAAAATGGTGTAGATTTTGAAAGCTACAAAGATCATTTAGTATTCAAAGGATTATAAACAGGTTTTTATAATTGTCATTTAGATAATTATTAATGAAACAGATTTAGCTAAGATTAAATAATTCTGAATTCAAGTAAATACTATTACGTGATCTGGTTGACATTTTGTGCCATGGATAAATGTTGTCTGGACTGAAGGATGAAAAACAAGGAAAAGTTAGGTTTCTGTCTTAAAACATTATTCAATACATTGTGAAAATGCTTCTAATACCTTTCAACTTACTGCCTCAAGTCTGCCTCAATTTTTTTTTACTGCATTTCTACTATACTGGCTGCTCCAGTAATCTGAGTCTTCCACTATGCATTACTGTTCCTATGTGATAGTATGTTAATTATTGATGAATGACCTTGATATCTGCTATCATTGTGGACAAGTTATTGGTATGGAACAAGATGTTGACAGTTATTTTGTACAGGATTTCTGGGCTTAATATTAGTGGTTACCGGTCATAAATATGGCGTAGATAGTACCTCTTGGGATTAGTGTTAAGAGTTGTATAAGCATGTTCGTTTCTGGGGTGTTGATCGATTTCATCATTTGGATCCATTACAGTGGGTTTACACTGAAATGCCTATTCCTGTATTTATTTGATGAACCGTCCTTTACTTGTGCTCTCTATTTTATTTTGAAATATGTTCCTGGGCCAGTTGTAAACTTTTTAACTACAGTTAACTCCACCTCATTCAAAATCGTTCAGTTCATATTACTTGATGATCAATTCTTTTAAGCATTAAGTACCATTTTGCTGTGTTACTTGTGTTGTTTAATTCAAATGATTGGAAATTTCATTTTGGTAATAATTAAAATGACTTAGTGAGAATAAACTGTAGGTGTAGATCTGCTTTTCTTATTTAGAGGTTATCACTTGTCAAGTTACTATGGGGGAAAAAAATTGCGGTCGGAGGTTTCCTTCGTACGAACGCCTCCGACCCGAAAAAAATCTATGGAAATACCTGGTGGTCCCGGAGGAACATAGGATTCCGGTCGGAGGCCTAGATTCGCTGCGCAGCGCATGGGAAGATGTCTTTCAGGTACATAGTACGTACATACATGCTGGAGTCACGTGGGCCTGGACCACCAATCACTATGCAGTATTCTCATTGATAAAAATGGGAGCTCCATTACTATCAATGAGAATAATCCCTTAAAACACCGAAACACAGCATAATAAATAAAACACCTCACATATTTAAAGTGAATTGAAATTAAATGTAATTAAATGTTTTAGAAAAATATATATTTTTGGGGATTTAAAAAAAAATGTGTTTTAATAGGGTTAAAATTAAGCTTACCTTAATGGACAGGGTTTTTAATATAAAAATGAATGATTAAATTTCATTTTTTTTATTTTAAATGTGTTACGCTGATAAAAGTAAGCTATGCGCCTGCTTTTACCAAGCGTAAAAGTTTGAAGGACATTCGCTGGGCATGAGTTGAGCAAATAGCCCAAACTCTCCCGTGCAGATTTCCTTTTCCTGGGGATGTGGAGGATCTGTCTAGAAAATCTTGATGGATCGGAAAAGTCGGTTTTCGGTGCATGCGTATCACTGAACACCGTATTATAAATGGGGTCTAACCAGAGCTCTGTACAACTGTAAAATAACTTCCAGCCCTTTGTATTCCAGCCCTCTTGAGATAAAGACTAAAATTCCATTAGTCTTTTAAATTATTTTTTTTACTTGTCCAGTAACTTTTAGTGATTTCTGTTCTTGGACCCCTAAATCTCTGTTCATTCACAGTTCCTGGCTTCTCACTGTTGAGAAAAGCCTCTGATCTATCTTTCTTCGGTCCAAAGTTGATGACCACATACTTTCCCATATTGAACTTCATCTCCCACAATTTTGTCCACTCAACTTAATCTATTAATGTCCCTTTGAAACTTTCTGCTCTCGTCTATTAACACTATTTACTGTGCCACCTTACATGGTGTTGTCAGCAAACTTGGATATGTGGCTCCCTGTTCCTTCATCTAAGTCATTGATAAATATAGTGAAAAGCTGAGGCCCAGTACAAATACCTGGGGGACACTACTAGTCATAATGTCAATTTGAGTACATACCCATTATCCCTACTTTCTGTCTCCTGACTCCTACCTCCTAATCAATTCCCTATCCAAGCCAATAGGTTTCCTCCAATTCCATGCACTCTCATTTTTTTTTTTAGCATTCTCTTACATGGAACCTTGTTGAATGCCTTCTGGAAGTAACATCCATAGACACACCCTTATCTACTACATTCGGTACCTCCTCAAAAAAAACAACTAGGCTCGTTAGACATGATCTGTTTATAATCCTTTCTAAATCCATGGTGGCTCTCACTGGCTCATATCTGTCCAAATTAAAACACTTCAATGCTTGTGAGGCACTTTGGAAAATCCTACGGTTGTGAAGGTATATCTATTATGCTGCCTCTTAGCATGTTGACCGGTAATTTGCGGTCAGCGGTGATGCAACGGTGATCGCTGCTAGCCTTGAAGAAAACTGCCCACAGAGATCTTGCGAGAACGTTTGCCTCCTTGACATGATATTGATTGTAGTGCTGACAAAATGGGAACCCTCGTGAACTACAGCAGTGATGTCATTTAGCTGTCTAAGTAGCCAATCACTTTGAAGAATTCTCACTGACAGCAAACCAGGAAATAAAAAGCACTGATTATCTGCAATTTAAAAAATATTAGAGAGTGAAATAAAGATTGGGACATACACATGGAGTTAAAGTAAAAGCTGAAATATCATAAACAAACTTAAAAAACACATATATAATATATATTTTAAAATAGCTAGTGCTTTTTATTATAATAAAGAAATTTGACATTCCACAAATATAAAATTAGTATTCCAGGGCCAGAACTGTTGTTCAACAGTCAATATGCTGGTAAAACCTTAGTTACACTGATTCCAACAAGGCTTAAAATTTAATGGGTGTTTAACATCGATATTAGGCCACAGCTGGAATATTGTGTGCAGTTCTGGTTGCCATATTATAGGAAGGATGTGATTGCACTAGAGAGGGTGCAGAGGAGATTTACTAGGATGCTGCCTGGAATGGCGAATCTTAGTTATGAGGACAGATTGGATAGACTGGGTTTGTTCTCATTGGAACAGAGGAGGTTGAGAGGAGACCTCATTGAGGTGTACAAAATATTGAGGGGCCTGAACATAATTGATAGTAAGGGCCTATTCCCATTGGTAAAGGGGTCTATTACGAGAGGGCATAGTTTTAAGGTGGTTGGTGGAAGGTTTAGAGGGGATTTGAGGGAAGGCTTCTTTACGTAGAGGGTTGTGGATCTGGAACTTGCTGCCTGGAAGAGTGGTGGATGCAGAAACCCTCACCACTTTTAAGAGATGGTTGGGTGTTGGATGGGCACTTAAAGTGCTGTAACCTGCAGGGTTACGGGCCTAGAGCTGGTAATTGGGATTAGACTGGATGACCTTTTGTTGGACGGCGCAGATATAATGGTAAGTACTGAAGGGAATCGAATACAGCCAGGGCGATCTCCTGACCTAGTTTTGATCGCCTGGATGCGTCGGAGAAGAATTTTCTCAGATTTTTTTCTCCCTAAATTGGCCTGGGTTTTTATCTGGTTTTTGCCTCTCCCAGGAGATCACATGGCTCCGTTTGGGGTGTTTCAGTATAAGGGGCGTCGCAGTTGTGTGAGGCGGACTGGTTGGGCTGGATGCTCTTTGTCTTTCTGTCATTGGTCATAGGTTTATTTGTAATTTTTAGGGCTGCTGACCAAGGGCCGTGCGGCTCATTGTCGGCCGGTGTGGACACGATGGACCGAAATGGCCTCCTTCTGCGCTGTAAATTTCTATGTTTCTATTAGCGCGGAAAAGCTTCAGTTTTTGTGAGTTTCACTGTTTGCTGGCTATCGGAGGTCCACAGCGCAGCCTGTGGTGGAGCAGGGAATGACTGACTGCAACTTCAGGATTTCCGCATTTGGTTGCTCATGCGCTAAATCCTGGAGTGAGTTAGTCTCAGAGGGGTAATGACGGTGAATGCTGCCAGTTCGCCATCATTACCACCACAAAATCTGGGCCCATATGTTTTCCTCGCAGGGAACTGATAATGCGTCTCTTCATTCCTGTCCAATGTTATTATCTTCTAATGTGGAATTTTTTAGTTCTCCTGCTTTCATGGTTTTGACATTGCTATACGGAAACACATTTTTATTTATACATAAGAGGCTATTGAGGGACATGGTGCACTGGGAATTGTATTGTTTTGTAATGTATGCCATTGGGTTTGGTTCATGTACAATTGTAACATTTTGCCAATTATCCCCATGACTCTTTTATTTCATTACATACAGGGCTGATAATGTCCTGAAAGTATTCTACAACTCTCACTACTGGGTAAGCTCTGTGTTGTACTTTTTGGTGGGCTTTGTGTTCATCAAGATGAGGATGTTCGTGTTGTGTAATGGAACTTTTCCTCTCGCTCTTGCAGGTGAAGTATAGCATTGGCCATATCCAGAATAAAGGTTCCTCTGTTCTGCCTAACAATATAACAACTCCAATCAATTCCTCTATTACAGTTAATTTTTGTTGTTTTTTATAAGCAAGGTTTTTAAAAGAAATACTTCAGGATAAGATCCTGCAATCAACATACTGTATCTGTAATTGTTTTTAAACAAAAATATATTTAACTTTCTTTCAAAGTTTTAATCTCAACACAAATGGTTGCTGTTTTTACAATAGAGACTGCCATTATTTATCATTTTCAAGGCCTGCCACAGAAATGTGATATATCATTTGCTTTCTACATCTCTTAGAACTCTAGTCTGGATTTTAACCTGAAGCAAGAATTGAGTGGATAAAGGTTGAGGCGAGCTCCAAACCCCCCTGACCTCAGCTACTTGAGGCCCAGGAGATTTTGACTCTGGGTATTATCTGCTGCCTCCACTCAGTTTCCCGCTCAAAACTGGCAGGAAGCGGCAGCTGAGAGCTGAAGTTGGCAGCTCCAGGCCAGGGAATGCCGAAACTTTCCTTGTGGGGCCCGGAGGTGTACTTCTGCTCTATAGTGAGAATGCACTAGTTACAAAATCCTACTTGTCATCAGCTTTCTCATATATCCCCTTTCTTTGAGATCAGGGAACCGGTAGTATTATCGATGAGGCTGAATGAAAGGGAGAAGAAAAGGGAAACTTCTGATGCCTGAGACGAGGGCTTACAAACAATGGCCTAGATTATACGGTCAGCGGCGAAAGGACAGTGCTCACGTTGACCTCGAAGAAAGCTACCGACAAACATTTAGCGCGCTCTGTGGCGTCAATTTCCTTATCACCCAGTCCGTTTCATTCTGGCGCCATCTCTAGGGGATTGCTGGCATCCAGGAACAGTGAAGTCTTCAAGCAGGCTGAGCAGCCAGTCCAATTGAAGAAATCGCATAGGCAGCAAACCAGGAAGTAAAAAGCAGGTGTTATCATTCACCTTTTGATCATTTTACAGAAAGCGAAATAAAGTCTGGGACTTACACATGGGATTAAGGTAGAAGCTGAAATATCATAAACAAACAAAACATTTTTATTATTTTAAAAATCTATATAATTTCTATCATGGAATGAAGAGATTGACACTGCCCATTTTTAAATTAGTTTTTCGGGGCCAGAGAGGTTGTTCAGTACTAATTATGACTTAGTACGCAGTTAAAAACTCACTTACACCTCATTCAACAAGGCTTAGCTTGTTCAATGCTTTTTACAGTGAGAATAGTTGAAGTGCACGTCAAATCACTGTTTCTATGCTGATTGCATCTGCAAAGACTGCATAGAAACATAGAAACATAGAAAATAGGTGCAGGAGCAGGCCATTCAGCCCTTCTAGCCTGCACCGCCATTCAATGAGTTCATGGCTGAACATGAAACTTCAGTATCCCCTTCCTGCTTTCTCGCCATAACCCTTGATCCCCCGAGTAGTAAGGACTTCATCTAACTCCCTTTTGAATATATTTAGTGAATTGGCCTCAACTACTTTCTGTGGTAGAGAATTCCACAGGTTCACCACTCTCTGGGTGAAGAAGTTTCTCCTCATCTCGGTCCTAAATGGCTTACCCCTTATCCTCAGACTGTGACCCCTGGTTCTGGACTTCCCCAACATTGGGAACATTCTTCCTGCATCTAACCTGTCTAAACCCGTCAGAATTTTAAACGTTTCCATGAGGTCCCCTCTCATTCTTCTGAACTCCAGTGAATACAAGCCCAGTTGATCCAGTCTTTCTTGATAGGTCAGTCCCACCATCCCGGGAATCAGTCTGGTGAATCTTCGCTGCACTCCCTCAATAGCAAGAATGTCCTTCCTCAAGTTAGGAGACCAAAACTGTACACAATACTCCAGGTGTGGCCTCACCAAGGCCCTGTACAACTGTAGCAACACCTCCCTGCCCCTGTATTCAAATCCCCTTGCTATGAAGGCCAACATGCCATTTGCTTTCTTAACCGCCTGCTGTACCTGCATGCTAACCTTCAATGACTGATGTACCATGACACCCAGGTCTCGTTGCACCTTCTCTTTTCCTAATCTGTCACCATTCAGATAATAGTCTGTCTCTCTGTTTTTAACCACCAAAGTGGATAACCTCACATTTATCCACATTATACTTCATCTTGCATTTGCCCACTCACCTAACCTATCCAAGTCACTCTGCAGCCTAATAGCATCCTCCTCGCAGCTCACACTGCCACCCAACTTAGTGTCATCCGCAAATTTGGAGATACTGCATTTAATCCCCTTGTCTAAATCATTAATGTACAATGTAAACAGCTGGGGCCCCAGCACAGAACCTTGCGGCACCCCACTAGTCACTGCCTGCCATTCTGAAAAGTACCCGTTTACCCCTACTCTTTGCTTCCTGTCTGACAACCAGTTCTCAATCCACGTCAGCACACTACCCCCAATCCCATGTGCTTTAACTTTGCACATTAATCTCTTGTGTGGGACCTTGTCGAAAGCCTTCTGAAAGTCCAAATATACCACATCAACTGTGGAGGAGCAGGGTATCACTGACAGCAACTTCCAACTTTCTGCGTTTAACTGCGCATGTGCCAGAAGTTGTTAATTTTATAGTAATGACATCTATTGTAGCTGACAATTTCGCTGTCATCACAACTGCAAATTTCAGACAATAGATGAGAGAAAAGATTCTCCAAGTCAAGAGCCGAGAATTTCCTGGATCGATGTAAAGCTTTGGATATTTCTCAATTTACATCAGTTTGTACTTCGATCTTGCTGACCCATACGTACACCAAAATTTCCTGCAAAAATCATTAGCTTAAGATGGGACATAAAAATCAGTGTAAATGAGGAGATCAGCATAAACAGTCAGTGCCGGAAAAAAACGCAGAACCTACAGCATATTTTTTCTTTAAGTCCCTCTTTAAGAAAATTAAATTTTGAAGCTATCGAACTATAGTTTATGCTGAAACAGAAAAATCTGGAAATACTCAGCTGGTCTGGCAGCATCTATGGAGAGAGAAACCGAGTCAACGTTTCGGGTCGTCCGTACTGGTGAAGGGTCGTCGACCTGAAACATTAACTCTGTTTCTCTCTCCACAGATGCTACCTGACCTGCTGAGTTTTTCCTGCATTTCAGATTGCCAAAATCTGCAGTATTTTGCTCTTTTAATTTGCGCACGCCAGGCACAGCATATTCAAGAAACTACAACCATGGAAGCTTTAAAATTTTAATGTAACATTTTCTAGTGGCATGAAGCATTAAAAAAAATAGAAAATACAATGCCGGTCTCCGTTATATATATAAATCGCTATGAAAAAGCATAAATCAGGAGTTTGGTCCCTGCTGCACCTACATTTTTTGGCTCAAAGCTACACTCAAAGAAAACGAGTGTGAATGCAGGAAATTGACGTAAGTTGTTTTGCATGGGGGTGACGCAATGTTAATGAGCGGCAGAGGGTTTGGGCGGAGATTTGGTGAAATTAGCGCAAAAGATCAGTGAAACCAATTTTCTTGATCTTTTATACTGAAATTTGGCATTGCACTGTCGTTTCGGCACACATTTCCATGAAAATCTGAGCTATGGTGTGTGTAACAGTTGGACCAGAAACAAGGGAGTGAGAGCAGGGAGATCACCCATCAGCTCCTTGATATCCTGGGTATCGAGAAACTCATTGCGATGATAATGGAGGTAGGGTCGCAGATTGTCAGTGCACATCGTGAAACCTGCGAAGCCATCACTGCCCACACGAGGCTGGTAGCCTCTACCAGTCACACTGGAGTCTCCAGTGTGACACCCAGACCCACACCACCTGTGACTCGTGATGCCGATCAAGAGGCTCGCCAGTCAGAAGCTGGGCCTTCCATGCCATGTTCTGATCCAGTGCATCCCCAGATGGTGTCTCCAATGTCTCTATCCTCAATTCAGCAAGACGCTGGCGGCCTTGCTGCATGAACTCTTGGCGCCACTTTGGGTAGGGGCATCAGGCTTGGGAGGGCGATAAGGGTAAGGGGGCGCGGAAGAGGTGGTGTTAAAAGACAGTGGGGCAGGGGTTGTTTTGTTAAAGTTTTCAAAGTTTCCCAATTCTGTTCAGAAAGTTATAAAAGTTCACAAAGTTTACAATGTTTAATACATTCTTTTGTTCAACTTACCAATTCCTGTGTTGTGTCACATTTGCACAATAAGAGAGGGAATAATCAACATGGTGGGATAGAGTGGCTAGGCAATGGTCAAACGTGTCGTTCACTCTTCAAGCAAAGCATTCATTTATGAGCTGCCGACGAAAGGCTTTTGTATCGGCGACAGCTCCATGAGGCCTCCCCTGTGGTGGTGGTGATGACATGGGTTCCTCGCCAGGCTCCTTTTCCTCCTCCTCCTCCTCCTCCCCCCCCTCCCCCCCTCCCCCTCTCCTGAGGTGGTCCTGCAATCCCCATTGGCAAATCCTGTCCCCTCATGATGGCTGTATTGTGTAGCAAGCAGCACACCACAATGAACTCAGAGCTGCTGAGGGAAGTATTGCAGGCAGCCTTCAGAGTGGACCAGGCATTGGAAGTGCTGTTTGAGCACTCCAATTCTATGTTTGATAATGTTGCGTGTGGCTGCATGGCTCTCATTATAGTGCTGCTTGGCTTCTGTCTGAGCGTTTCGGAGGGGGGTCATGAGCCAAGTGGTGAGGCCATAACCTTTGTACCCCAGCATCCAGCTCTGGCCTTGTGGTTGAAGCTGGAACATGCCTGAGACAGTATCATGGATGTTCCCTGGATATTGGGCATTGATTGCCATGATGTGCTGAATATGGTCGCAGATGATTTGTACGTTCATGGAGTGGAATCCCTTTTGGTTTCGGTAAACCTCTGGATTGTGTAAACGTACTCGCAGGGCGATGTGCGTACAGTCAATGTCACCCTGAACCTTGGGGAAGCCAACAAATCATCCAAAACCTGCAGCCCTCTCATTCTGGGTCTTCTTGGTCATTGGGAAGTTTATGAAATCCATCCTGCATGCGTACAGTGCAGTAATCATCTGGCGAATGCAGCAATGTGTAGCGTGCTGCGAGATGGAGCGTATGTCCCCCGCTGACGCCTGAAAGGAGCCGGAGGCATAGAAGGCAAGTGCCGCAGTCACCTTCATCTCAACGGGCACAGCAATTCTGTCGCTGGTAGGCTGTAGGTCTGCCTTTATGAGTTGGCATATCTCTGTCATTACATTACCCCCAATACCATGTGCAAAATTAAAGCACATGGCATCGGGGGTAATGTACTGATGTGGATGGAGAACTGGTTGGCAGACAGGAAGCAGAGAGTCAGGATAAACGGGTCCTTTTCAGAATGGCAGGCAGTGACTAGTAGGGTGCCGCAGGGCTCAGTGCTGGGACCCTAGTTATTTACAATATACATTAGTGGGTGTACTATCTCCAAGTTTGCAGATGACACTAAACTAGGTGGCGGTGTGAGCTGTGAGGAGGATGATAAAAGGCTGCAGAGGGACTTGGACAGGCTAGGTGAATGGGCAAATGCATGGCAGATGCAGTATAATGTGGATAAATGTGAGGTTATCCACTTTGGTGGCAAAAACACAAAGGCAGAGTATTATCTGAATGGCGGCAGATTAGGAAAAGGGGAAGTGCAACGAGACCTGGGTGTCATGGTACATCAGTCATTGAAAGTTGGCATGCAGGTACAGCAAGCGGTGAAGAAGGCAAATGGCATGTTGGCTTTCATAGCTAGGGGATTTGAGTATAGGAGCAGGGAGGTCTTACTGCAGTTGTACAGGGCCTTGGTGAGGCCTCACCTGGAATATTGTGTTCAGTTTTGGTCTCCTAATCTGAGGAAGGACGCTCTTGCTATTGAGGGAGTGCAGCGAAGGTTCACCAGACTGATTCCTGCGATGGCTGGACTGACAGATGAGGAGAGACTGGATCAACTGAGCCTGTATTCACTGGAGTTTAGAAGGATGAGAGGGGATCTCATAGAAACATATAAAATTCTGATGGGACTGGACAGGTTAGATGCAGGAAGAATGTTCCCGATGTTGGGGAAGTCCAGAACCAGGGGACACAGTCTAAGGATAAGGGGTAGGCCATTTAGGACTGAGGAGAAACTTCTTCACTCAGAGTTGTTAACCTTTGGAATTCCCTACCGCAGAGAGTTGTTGATGCCAGTTCATTGGATATATTCAAGAGGGAGTTAGATATGGCCCTTATGGCTAAAGGGGTATGGAGAGAAAGCAGGAAAGGGGTACTGAGCTAAATGATCAGCCATGATCTTATTGAATGGTGGTGCAGGCTCGAAGGGCCAAATGGCCAACTCCTGCACCTATTTTCTATGTTTCTATTTCAGCACTTCTTTTTGGAAGCGCAGCCTTCTAACGCACTGTGCCTCAGAGAGCTGCAGGTATGAGCGATGTTCCCTGTAAACTCGTGGGGGATAAGGCCTCCTCCCCATACGTCTGAGACCTCTTCAATTACGTTGAAAATGCTCATCAATAAGCCGCCTTCCAGGTTGACGGGTATAAATATAGCAGCCAGCATTAATGGCTGACATAGTATGGCCCCCATTTTAAAAAATGTCCTTAAATCTCCCATAAAACGAACTATAAACTCAGATAAAGCTTCACTATGAAAAACGCAGCCGCCTTCTCCCAATCCGTTTATGCACTCAACTTCTTCTCCGTTTAAAAGATGGCGCTGTTCGCCCCAGGTACGCTCTGGATCCGACCTGGGTGTGACTGCTTTTTGCTGGTACGTTCCCGGGCGGATGCTAAATTGGGCGATATGCTCGCGGAGGCGGGGGGGCATTGCCTGGATTGAAGGGGGGTGGGGGGTGGAGAGCAGGTGCGTTAATTGGTTCAATAGCCAGCAACTAAAAAAAAGTCTCAAGCCAATGCAGCAGCAAATCCACAAGCTCTCAGATAGCACTATCTGTGAAATGTGCATTCTTTACTATGCTTTTCTGCCATTTGGAGTTCCAAAACTCCACTCCTCACAGCTGCTTCAGCAGTTATTGCTTCAATCTCATCATTCATGATGTTGCAAGCACTTAAGATGTGCCAACAGCCAGCCTGCAGATTGGTTATTATTTTGCTACATCAGTAGTGGCAAGACAAGCACTTTCAGCAACTGGTGGAGAAGACGGGCCAGAACAGAGCTCCAACTGGCAGCCGCTAATGTTTACAGCCATCAGCATTGAAGGTGGCCATGCCACCTAAAGTGAAGAGCTGAGCCCAAGGAGAGGAAGGAGGAAAACTGGTACCCCAACATGTATAAAATATACATTTGTTTTAATCTCACCTTGGTGTAATCAACAATTTCAAAACATTGCAACTGGGAAATGGGTCAAGTACTAGGTCGAGATTCAAAATCATTGGCAAAATATCTATATGGGAGCGGAGGAGATTTTTTTTTTTTACTCAATGAGTTGTTGGAATCTAGAACGCTGTACCTGAAAAGGTGTTGAAAGCTGATTCCAGAAATAATTTTAAAGGGAAGTGGGACTGGAACTTGAAGGTAAGGAACTTACAGGGTTACGGGCAAAAAGCGAGAATGTGAGACTTAGCCTGACTGCTCTTTCAAAGCACCAACACAGACATTATGGGCTGAATGGCCTCCTTCTGTGCTGTAAATTTCTGTGATTCTATGATAGCAATACTTTTTTTCTTTTAAATACAGTTTATTGAACAATGGCAACCTTTCAAAATGTAAACACCAAAGAGCATTTAAGCATATCTTATGATGACCTTTTGAAATGTTTGCAAAAGCAGTAGGGAAAATTTCCATCAACATAATTGTTTCTACTGTGGTATGGGGTAAAAACACAAAGGCCAATGTTTTGATGTCATTTTACATATTAGCATATTTGTTACAATAGGAGCAAAAGTGCTATACAAATGATAGAGAAATTTGTACTTGAATATACTCAAAATATAAGCCTGGACTTTACTGTAATAATAACGGTTAGGCTACCAGCACTCGCCGTTATCACAGGGTAAATCTGACAGCAACTTCTGGCGTCCGCACATGCGCAGTTAAACACAGAAATCCAGAATTTGCTGTCAGGGATACCCTGCTCCCCCACAGGGTGCGCTGTTGTAGATCTTGCCTATAAATTGGCACCGAAATCACTGTAATGGCGGGAACTTGGGGTACTTGCCCATTAGTTCCGCACTAAGAATGGCTGAAAAAGTTAGTGCTGGTACATTTAGGAGTAAGTGAGTTTTTAACAGCATAATAAGTGATAATTACTGCTGAACAACCTCTCTGGCCCTGAAAAAATAATTTTGCAAGTGTGGAATCTCATTCCCTCATAAGAATGAATGTTGCAGATTATTTTTTTAATTAAATTTTTTTTTACATTTTCTGTTTGTCTCTTTTATCTCTCTCCCTTAACCCCATCTGTATTTCCCAATCTTTATTTCACTTCCTGTACATGATTTAAATGTAATTTAGATTTCCTGTTTTTCACTTCCTGGATTAGACTCTGTGTGGCTCAGTGAGGATACTTCAATCTGATTGGTTGAAGAGTCTCACTGTTGCTTGTCCTATTCACAAATGCTACAGATCCCCTGTAGAGGGCGCACTGAAACAGATACCAGATTAATAGAAATTTCTGCTGACAAGCCTGTGAAAAGTCTGTGGGCAACTGCATGTGAGATGAATGATGTTAGAAATCAGGGATGTACAAAATGAATATGCTTACGCGACTAAAACTGTGATGCGAAGAATGCTGTGTTTAAATCGTTGTCAGAATTAGAGCTGAAGTATCTCCTCAGACTGGTATTAGATGCTTAGAAATGTTAACGTTTTGGTTCCCTGTTGAGATTTATAGCATTCTGCACTATGACAACCATTATTTGTTGTTTTCAAGTTAAGACTTCAACTTTGTTTGTGTATCTTTAAGACAATTTGTTCTAGAAAGACATAGAATGGATGGAAGTTGTAGGTGTTAACGTAAATAATTTGCTACGTCAAAGGGGGTAACACTCTGGAGCAAGCCGTTTTCTGTCTTGGGCCTCTTGGGATCAAAGGGGGGGATAGGAACAAGAGATAAGACACACATTTCAAAGGAAGAAACCCTGATAAAGTATACACCAAAAAAGACGTGGTCAAAATCACGAAACATTTTCAGGAAGGGCTTTGACACAAGAATCGAGACAAAGAACTGGATACGGCATTGGATAGCAAGTTTTTAGGGAAACCTCTATAGGTCAAAAGGTCTTGTCAATATCCCATGTCAGGCCCTACCCCTAAAAAAAAGAATAAAATTATCCTGCACAAGGTTGTCCACAAAAGCGGTGTGAGGGGAGAGCAGAACAGAAGTTAAGCTGGTTGAACTCTCTTTGAGCGATACCGTGCTTTACTGAAGGAAACTCTAGACAAAGAGAAAGAGGTTGCAAGCCAGAGAACTGCCCACATTCGCAGCCTTATGTCCGATCGGATCGGTATCCGCTACTTGTCACTGTCGTATGTTTTTGCTGAATGACTAGTGTGTTATAATTCCATCTTAAACTCTCATTAAACACAATATACCCACCAGATTGGTTTACAGTTGATCCTGATTATTAAAGTGACCAGAAATAGCCTTAAACTTGGCTATTTCTAACAACAGTGAAAACTGTTCCTTCGCCGCTCACTACAAAATTGGGCCATTGACTTCCTACTATGTGATTCCCATTATTAAAGTTTTATGGTATAAACCCCTTGTACTTGAAAATGATTCATTGCTTGGTCATCATACTAATACAGCATTGTTGACTTGTTAAATGCTATACAAATAATTCACTGAACAATGGTCAGTGATGAGAATGTCCTTTTAAATATTAAAATATTCTTGAGAATAAATAGCTAAACAAATTTATGACGTAACAGTAGAAATTCACTTGTTGATTAATGACAGCTTTATAAATCATCTTTGTCATGACACTATTGATGAATCAGGAGCTCCATCTTCAGAGGTAAATTGACAGTGTCAACCAGCAGAAAGATACTTGGGATGTATGCTCTGAGCGAGGCAGCATTCTGTTTCCATGGTAACTTTTAACTACCAAACCATCAGTGTTAGATTTTGATATTCAAGAAAATTGCAAGAAACATTTATTACTTTCTCAAGTGCACAACTCTTTTTTTTTTTCCCTGTGATTGCTTTTTAGAGACTATTTATGAGCGAGGATTTAGGCCCAATTTATAACTATTTTACAATGTTGCATAGAGGCACTTCTGTGTTAACAGTAGCTTCTCGCAATTGGTTGCACCACAATTTCTCAACTAATACATTTTATTGAGTTTACTTAACTAACTTTGAAGGGCTAGAACAGTCATACTTCACTCGCTCAGCCTCTCCACATGTTTTTTTCCCTTGGACTGCAGCAACTGCCACACTTTCTTATACTTTTTTGAAAGAGTGCAAAATGTAAATAGAGAGGAAATAATAAGCAAACAGTGCTATAAAATAGATCACTGATTCAAAATAGGGACAGGTTATCGTGAAATTTAAAGAATACTTTCTGTGCTTGACCGATATATGGTGGTGGTTGTGAGTAACAGTTGCCTACTGCAGAAGCCCAAAAGTGCTCCGTGTTATTGTGGAAACTTGTGATTGATAAATATATGTGGAAATTAGACTAATCAAGGTGTCGGAGGCAGGATTCACCATTAATATGTTTTGCAAAAGTGCACTGATTTCCATTTTTGTTACAACTCTGCAGTTATCTGTAAAATTACAAAATATAAACCATAATTTACAATGTGTACATTAAGTGCTTTAAATCACTTTAGTTTGACTGATAACTGAAGAGCAGTACAGGTACCAGTACCTCTCTGGGTAGAGTTTCCAATTTGGGAGCAATCAAGAAATTGAGCTCAAAATGTGCTTGAAATTGCACTGGTTAGGTTATGCTTCAAGTGTGCACTAAAATTAATTTGCATAACCATAAACATAATGGGGCTAAAATTGGAGAACTTACCGCCCACTGCCGCCGACATTCCTCTCGTCGAACTGCCCAGTGCCACTTTCGATGTGGGCTGGAGCAGGCGGGAGGGGAGAGCTGCTGGGAAGAGTTCGTTGACGTCAGCGGATGGCCGATGCGCGTAAGTACACTCCTGCCCGCCGCGATGTCATATTCTTGTGGGCGGGAGTCGGTGGCAGGACATTGGTGGACCTCTGAGTGCAGGCAGCTCTGTCCTCTGTTTAAAAAAAGGTTAGTGAAGTTTATTTCAATTATTTCTTCACAGGTACTTACCTGGATAGGGTCCCCTGAAGGTCGTCAGATTTTATTTTTGTTTTTGATGCTTTTTATTTTTAGTTCTTCGACCCTCCCTGGGCCAGACTCCATCTTCGACGGCACTTGGACGGCCAGCGCCTCTGCTGCCGAGAATGAGAGCTCCCGCCGGCTGCCGCCCAGATTGGCAGCATATGTTGCAGATTTGCTGCCCGCCGACGGACCTGGGTGATGAAAATCCCGCCCAAAGAACTGTCAGGGATTCTCGGCGGTCTTTTGGGCGGAACTTGGGTGGGCAAAGGCCTTCACCATCGACCAATGCAATTGGACAGCATAACAGAATGTCATCATTTATTTTTAGTTTCTTTCCATTAAGAAGCACTCTGTTGTATTTAAGAGTGTCAACCTAGTGCAGTTTTATTCATACAGCTAATGTGGGTTTATCAGCAAAAAAAGCATTCTTAAGAAAGTTTAATTTTTATTAAAGTACCTATGGTAACTTGATGACTAGCTAAAAGTAATATAGCTACTTTCATGATCAACCTTTCAATACCTGCTTTTTGTGTCTAATAAGATACACATAGGATAGGAAATGGCCATTTGCTCCATCAAGCTAGTCCTTTTTAAGTTGATCACAACCTTAATTTCATTCTTTTCACTGTATCCATCGCCTCTTTGTACAAAAGCTCATCTAATTATTCTAGAATTCAGTTTGTGCTATTTGCTTCAATTGGTTTCCTTTGTAATTATGATAATGTATTTTTTCTTGTTTGCTAATAGCAGTGAAAAACTTGACGTGGATATAAAGTATGCTTTATATATACTCATCGAACCTTTTCCCTTAATATTAATAAACAGAGGGAAATGTCCCCGTTTGTGTTTTTTTAATCTTTTGTCCGCTATAGTTTTCTGCCAGAATTACCCATTTACTCCTAATTTTAAAATGATAATTGTTCTCTTGTTCTCAAAGCCTTTGTCTGTCAACAATTTGTCGCCCTTTTATAATTTTGAAAAGTTTGGTTAGATCATCTTAAAGTCTCTCTTCCAGTGAAGCCAAGCCCAACGTTTTCCGATTTACTATCAATTTTAAGTGGCTCAATTCTTTCTTTAAACTTTTGACACCTGTATGTGCAAGACCTCTTTATTGCTACATGACATGTTTTCTGTATTTTGACTTTCATTTGTTCATTTTTCTCCTCTAATTATGTGTGTCAACATGGCTCAATTTGTAGCACACTTGCCTCTGGGTCACAAGGTTGTAAGTTTGAGCCCCACCAAAGTGTTTGAGGGAATAAGCTAGGCTGACATTCCAGTGCATTGTTCCCAGTGCAGGTCTCCAGTCATCCTGGTTTACCCTTGCCACTGGATAAAGGCCTAGCTCTCTCAAACCCATGTGGTGGCTAATGTGCAACAGTCACCACACATTAAAAACATCCACGCACAGGCATCTTCCACCCCTGGAGTTTAAGACTGGAATATTGGGTCCTCCATTGAAACATCTGTAAACGCATCCCTTTTGGTGTGTCATCCTCGTTCGAGGGACTGTTGATGATGATGATGCATTGATGAATGTGCTGTCATTGATGAAACATTAAACTGAAGTCTGACTATTCCAGTGGTTTGACTATTCCAGTGGTCAGGAATGACACGATTCAGAGAAGAGCAGGGAGATCTCCTGGTGTCCTGGCCAACTTTCCTATCTCAACCAATAATGCTTGTAAAAGGATTGAATGGTCATTCATCTCATGACATGTTGTGGAACTTTACTGGTGCGGAATGACGACTGTTTTTTGCCTACATAACAGTCACTGCACTTCAAGCAGTGTGCAAAGTGCTTTGAAACGTGAACGGTGTTACTGGATGTTGCAGGAACTTAGCTGGAATGTGAGGTGATTACTGAGCTTGAGTATTTTAAATCTTGCTGTAGTTCACTACATTCTTTTATGTGAATGGTTGTTCGGCATCTGTGCTATCAGAAATTTGTTGCTACTCAAAAGTAGCTAATCTTTCATCCGTGATAGTGACCTCATACACTGTACATCATGAACTTCTGGACATGAGAATGGAGACAACAAAAACAATTGGATGACTTTGCAGAATTCAAAATAACTCCCGTACATTATCTATATTGTGCACTTATATTGCTGTGGTAGATAAATCACTTTTCAAATATTTAACTGTGATCAGTATGATGGCTTATGATTCCATTATGTTTTCAGATTCTAACAACTTTGTGTTCTGTTCGATTTATTTTTAGACCTGATATAAATTAATACATAATTAAACAGTTCTTTCTTCAAACTTAGTGCTTGTGTACCATCAAGAAATTGCCTAGTTATGTCATCACCATAGGGGCTGAATGCTTCACCATCTGCTTTGTGCTTTCACATTCAATTCATCAGATCTCCTTTTAGTCATAAACATATGGATTTCACAGCACAGCAGAAATCGCTACAACAACATTGAAGTACTATACTTGCAATATGCTTGGCCATTTATATTAGCATAAAAATGTGACATTTGTTGCAAAAGAAATTGCTGAGCCATCTGCATATAAAAGGTTTGAAGTTTAAAAATGTAAAAGGCCTGTATGTGAGAAAAATGGCACAGAAGCACATGCTTTTTCAAAGTCATGTAACAGGCAGATACCTGGTAAGTTGTGCTATTCTGTACAAAACATCAAGTCATAAATCATAATATTCTCACCAATAAATCTTGCACAACCTTTTTTATCCTCATTTATTATTAATGACAAGCAGGACTTAATATTGTATTATTTTTTGCTAACAATGGTGTTCCATTTTTATACATAGCAGTTAATGGTACAATCAGATACCAAATTATTTTTCTTCAGGTCTCGATACTACCTATTTTGTGCAACACTGCTGATGGCAGTTAGTTTGTAATCTTTTCTGTGTATCAGCTGTAACCTGATACACTCCATGAAAAGGAGTTATATATGTTTTTGCAATTGTCACCACAAAGCAGTTTCACAATTTAAAGCTATTAGCTACGTAAAATGCTGTTGTCTTCTTGCTAATTAACTAATATAAAACAAGGAAAGTTGTTTTCACAGAAGATTGCAGTGGGTAAGGAACAAGTTTATGGCTACTCCATCTCCAACACTTCTGTATGTGAAAGATTTGGTACATGACAATTAATTGTAAATCAGTGCGTAACTTGGAGTTTATAATAGAATTCAGCTGTTGCATGTGCTTTTGTGGTTTGCTTCGTGCATTGGGAGATCAAAAAGAGAGAATGTAATGGGAAGTAGATAAATACATGCAAGAAAAATAGAAGACTTAAGAGACACACAGAACAAAGGAACTAGAAAGAAATACAAAAGCTTAAATTATGAATTACAAATTAAGAAATGCACAGGAAGAAGTAGCAAAGAAGAAAAAGGCAGAGGTTAAAAAAAGTGAGAAGTAGACAAAGGGGGAAAAATATAGAAAATGTAGAGAGTTCAAAGAAATATGTTGGCGCAAGAGTTTTAACCAGGAGTTAAACTACAGGAAACATCAACATTATTGTGTTATATTATCTTCTGTAGCACCATTGTATTATTGAATTTAAGTTTATTGTTATCGGTGAATTTAAATGGCTACAGGTCTACGTGATATCAGCATCTTTGTGGCTATTCTTATCAAAAGTGAATTGCTCACTGGCTGTTTTGTGACCACAGCAAGGATGCCCTGTCCATGCCACACACCCAAAAAGTCCACCCAATCTGGTTTGTGTTGAAGATCCACTTTAGCGTCTCTGTGGTTCCAAAATACAAACCGTATTCAAAATTGTTTTCTTGTGACAGATTTGCTCGTGGCTGTTACCTCTACACAACTGTTTATAGTGGATGTAAGTATTTTCATGTAAAGTATGTGCCTCTAGAGTGTTCCACAGTGGGGGGGCTTTCCACTGGTATCTTCTATTGCAGGTTTTCTCCTTGGATGAGTTGTAAAAGATGAAGAACATAACAAATCTCAGCAGATACTGTGGTGGTGGTGGGGGGGGATGGAGTGGGGAAATGAGGACAAGCTGTGTCTGAAAACAGACTGATCACACTGGTACCAATGTTAGGAAGCAGATGTGTTCTAATAGGATCCCCATAGTTTACATCACAGTAGTGTGTCTACCTCACTGCTTGACTGATGGAATGGAGGATATGCAAAGCCCCACGGAATGGAATATTTAAAAAAAAACACTAACTACCTGGTCCACAGTTATGGGCACTTACTTTCTATTTGCACTACTTACCCTAGGTTCTTTTTTTCCTCTTTAAAATATTTTCCTTCTTGATGGTGTTGCCATGCTCTAACAGAGGGGAAACAGTGGTCATGGCTGCAGACTTCTCTATTGCATTTGTCAATACATTTTCTTGATAAACCAGCAGGAGGTGTAATTCAAATAGTGCAAGCTGATACACATCCGTTTTTTCTCACCGTGATGGAACAGCTCCCTCCACTTGGTGCTGCATCTAGCAGCCTGGCCAAGACCTGACAAAACTCACCCAACCAAAGCAAGGAGGTTGGAGTGACAGGCAATCCTGTAATTTAGAATTTCAAACCTCTTGTTGGGAGTCAAGCACTCAACCACTCAAGCCCCCACCCTATGTAATTTAAGAAAATCTCTCCTGATATATAGTAGGTAGTTTAATCATGCACAATTTGCAATAAATTTCATAGTATACTGTAAAAGGGAAATATTGTTAACAGTAACTCTTTGATGACTGCAATAGCATCCCTTTTTTTAAAAAAAGGCAGAATTCTGGGTGGATATGAATAATAAAATAATAATTTGGTCCAGAGATTTAAAAACATTGCAAACAATGAGCAAGAAGCTCAATTAGTTCATGGATATCATCTAAACACATAGCTTGCGTTACATGCTTCTTACTCTAAAAATGTTTAATAAAGCAGTGTAAAATAAGTTTAATTATTATGAAACATTTAGGATATTATGTCATCAGTGCAGAACAATATGATCACGTGCGTTCACAGAAAGATATAATAAGGAAAATGGTTTGCCACTGTAAAGTTCTAGTTAATGGAATTAATAGCCAGAATTGTATTGTAGCAGGATTCCATTACTTTCATTTTTTCCCAAGCACACAATGAATTAAATATTCAGTGGCCCTATACATTTCTACCTCATAATATTGCATATTAATAATTTTTAGAAAATAATTTTGGCAGATATTGAGATAGGACAGGTTTGTCTCTCAGAATTAATGCAATTGATACAAATGACTAGAATTGCTGACATTTCACTTTAAAATGACTAGACATCACTAGCCCACCTACTCTAATTTGTGGAATTACTGTAATGTAAATTAGGTACAGGTAGGACATGCGGAAAGAGCATCCTTATTTAAGAAAGGATATACTTGCATTGGAGGCAGTTCAGAGAAGGTTCACGAGGTTGATTCCTGAGATGAAGGGGTTATATGAAGAAAGGTTGAGCAGGTTGGGCCTATACTCATTGGAGTTTAGAAGACCGAGAGGTGGTCGTATTGAAACACATAAGATTCTGAATGGGCTTGACAGAGTAGATGCAGGGAGGATGTTTCCCCTAGTGGGGGAATCTAGAATGAGGGGGCATAGTTTCAGAATAAGTGGTCACCCATTTAAAACAGAAATGAGGAGGAATTTCTTCGCTCAGAGGGTCGCGAATCTTTGGAATTTTCTATCTCAGAGAGCTGTGGAGGCTGGGTCATTGAATGTATTTAAGGTGGAGACAGACAGATTATTGAATGATAAGGGAGTCGAAGGTTAAGGGGAGTGGGCGGGGAAGTAGAGTTGAAGCCAGGATCAGATCAGCCATGATCTTATTGAATGGCGGAGCAGGCTCGAGGGGTCAAATGGCCTGCTCCTATTTCTTATGTTCTTATCTTAAGCAATGTTCTAAACTGAATTTAAACATATGAAATTAATAACAAAGTTTAGATTCACATTGTCTCAAATTATAAATTGCTATTTTTAAATACATTCTGATTATTTGCAAACATTAAAAATGTTGATGCAAGTACACAGTATCTCAAGCCAGAAGAGATTGTTCTTAAGTTTTGTATTTTCAGATAAGATGCTTCTAATTGAAATTTCCCATGGAATAAAGGATTTAGCCAACCTATCAAAAAATGTTATTCCTGTGACAAGGCTTTTTCAGTTGCTGTGATAGATTCCAATGAACCATATTTATGTACATAGAAACTATCAGTGCATAGGTAGGAAAAAGTAAAATGGTTACTTTAAATTCTATTGCACTGGGGTAGAAATTGCACATCTTGCAAAAGTTTAAAATACCAGATAAGAGACAGCATTAACTAGTGACTAGCAATATAGGGCTCAATTTTCCCGGCTCATTTGTGCCGTTTTTTTGGCGCGCGCTGTTTTTTCTGGCGTAATTATTTAATTCAAAGTTTCCCCCTGGAATCTGCACCGGCGTAACTGCTTTAGTTACGATTTTTCTAGGTTAGGTTTTTTTGATCATATAGGGGGCATTCCCTCATGTCTGCGCCAGTTTTCAGCATTTTTCACAGTTTGCCCAAAAATTTTCTATCCTAGGTCGGCGTATCTGGCCATTCCCGATTAAACCTTCTGGTGAGTTAACAGAAAGCAGCGCACATTGAAAAATCGAAGTTTTTGGAGGGAGTCAAGAACATTTTAAATATCCATAATAATATTCAACTTTTTGTACCTTCCAACGGAGTACGTGGAAGTTTCTTGTATTTCTGAAGTTTTCATTTTTTTTAACTCACGCTACCACCAAACGTCTTCAAGCAGGGCTGGAGGGTCGTAGCGTCGGCTGTCAGAATCGGTCCCGCGCCCGAACACGGGCCCGGGGGGAGGGAGGGAGGGAGGTGGTGATCGGAAGGCTTCTGCACTGAGCCTGGGGAGAGAGGTGCCGATCGGAAGGCTGCTGCACTAGGCACAAGACTGCAATGAGTTTGGTGGAGGGGGGGCGGGGGGAGAGAAAGGCAGAAGTCACAAGTCTGCAATTAGTTGGGGGTGGAGGGGGGAGGGAGAAGAGAGGAGAAGTCACAAGACCTAGGTGTGGTCCACCCATACAGACCTTGGGGAGAGAAAGCAAAGAACATGTCCTTCCTGCCTTCCTGCCATTTTGAGTTTCTTCTAAAGGTAAAATTTAACTATACTGACAATGCCATACCTTGTGCCCACTTTCTGCATCATGGTGCTACATACGAGACAATTGATTCAACGTCATCGCATGAGGGACCTCAGAGCCCGTAAGGTGCTGGACAGGAGGTTTTACCCACCTCAGGTATATCGAGACAGGCGTTCGTATCTGCACCTGAGTGATGCAGACTGTGTCAGAAAGCTGCATTTCCACAAATAAGTTGTAATTGAGATCTGTGAGTTGGTGAAAGCAGACCTGCAACCTAGAAGCATTGGGAGGACTGCTTTGTCAGTTGAAGTGAAGGTTACAGCTGCACTTTCATTCAATCTAAGCCTCCTGATCGTTTCAAGCTACAATTGGGGATGTGTGCCGTCTCTCAACATGCAACACATGTCTACATTCGGCAGGTGACAACTGCAGTATATGCATGGAGGAATGACTACATAAAGTTCCCCATGACCGCCCAAGCAATGCGTTAAAGGGCTGTGGGCTTCTTCAGGATTGCTGGCTTCCCAAAGGTACAGGATTACATTGATTGTACCCACATCGCCTTGTGAGCACCTTTTCGGAGGATTCCGAGATGTACAGGAACAGAAAAGGCTTCCACTCCATTAATATACAACTCGGGTGTGACAACATGCATCGCATCATGTCAGTTGATGCAGGATACCCTGGGAGAACCCATGATGTGTTCATCCTACATGAGAGCGTTATATCTGCCATGTTTCAGCAGCAGCCAGAAGGGCAGAGCTGGCGATTGGGATACAAAGGGTATGGCCTGGCCACCTGTCTCATGACTCTCCTATGCGTAACCCGGACAGAAGCTGACCGGGAATACAACATGTCGTACATTGCGATGCGCAGCATCATAGGGAGGACCATTGGCATCTTGAAACAATGTTTCCGATGCCTGGACCATTCCGGAGGCTACTTGCTATACTCCCCTGAGATTGTCGGTCAGTTCACTGTTGTGTGCTGCATGCTGCATAACTTAGCCATCATGAGGCAGCAGCAGCTGGTATAAGACCCATCTGTGGTGAGAGTGGCTGATGATAATGATGAGGAAGATGCAGATGATGAGGAGGAGGATAATGAGAACGAGGAAGCCATGCAAGTACCTGAACTTGAAGCACGACGGCAGAGGAGGACGGGCCATCGTGCCCCTTTAACGATTGCTCGAGCCTTGCGCCAGCAACTCATCCATGAACGCTTTGCTGCCTGAAGGCTCAGTGACAACTATTCCACATGGAGCATGTTTACTGTTTGGACCTGTTCTGTGATATTGTGTGGTGTTAATGAAACAAATGATTGAATTGATTCTTGTTTACTTTAAAAGTTGTGTTAATAATCAAACAAATAATGGAAATGATTCAGATTTAATATTAAATATATTTTATTCAAAAGTTTAACAAACAGTTCTTTATACTTAACTTTAATAAAATTATTCATGCATTAAACTTTAAAGTTTTCAGTTACGATCACTTACAAACTCTAAGATCACTTAATTTTATGATCACTGACTAACTTTTAAACTTGTAAATTTACATAACTTACAAAAATCTTTTAATTTGAGAACAACAGTTATAACCGTAACAATAATAATAACAGCAGCAGCAGCAAAGAAAGGCTGAACCCATCTCTTCATCACCTTATTCTAAGACCGCCTGCTGCACTTGTTCTTGGTGACTCTACCCCTGCCCACAGGCGGTGGTGCAGTGTTTCTAGGATTGGTACCAAGCTTATTCTTTCTAAGATCTTGGGTAGTGCACACCTGTGGCGGGGGGAAGGGGTGGCAGGCGGCAATGTGGAGGGCCTGGCTTGGGGCTCTTCAGAGGCTGGCCTGGGGATTGGAGTGGGAGCGGCAGTTGATTCTGTCAATGGGCGCGGGGTCTGGGTGTGTTCCCTTATTGCAGCAGCTAACTCCAACATGCCGTCCCCCATGAGTCCTGACAGTGTCTCAATGATCTGTAAGATTCCCTCTCTCATGTTGAGCAAACTTTTCCAACTACCTGTGACATTCCCTCCCTTATGTTCAGTGATGGTGTTTGCACCAACTCTGACATTCCCTCCCAGATGCTCACTGACAGCGCATCACCTACCTGTGACATTCCTTCCCTCTTAGTCACTGACATGGTTTCAGCTGACTGAGATATTCCCTCACTTATGGTCCCGGACATCGTTACCTTTTCTCGTGAGATTGCTCTTACCTCTCCCGACAGTCCCGCTACCTCATCACCCACCCCACTGATGGTGTCCAGGAGTGATCGCGTAAGGTCAGTGCTCTCCCCACTCATTGCCATCATCTGAAGCACATCTGTTAGACCCTGTACCTCAGGAGAGCACAGTCGAGCTCTCCTTCCCCTCCTCCCCACGGGTGTGGCTCGCACCCCACCACTGGAACCCGCAGCCTCGGACGTTAGAAAACTATGGAATGTCCCACCAACACTCAAACCACTAGTCAGGGAAGGAGCTGGCACCTCAATGGGCAGCACCTGCACCTCCTCCAAAATCAGTAAAACAGTGGGGGCTTCATCCATCTCCATCCCCTCCTCCTCCCACCCCCCTTCTTGGTCTGGAAGGTGGGATTGGAAGATGTTCTCCTCTTCAGGCTCGTCCTCATCTGAATCTTCTTCTGCATCGTCCGGGTTGGTCTCAAGTTCTGCAAAATATAACAGAACAGACAAATGGTTAGCAGCAGAGGAGGGGGCAGGGTGGGTGGCATGAGTAGCCTCACACAGCGCAGGCTGCCGGCTGATTTGAAGGACCACGATGAATGATAGCACATTGCATCAACCGAAGCGTAGCTGAAGGAAATATCCCCATGAACCGAAACATGGCTAGCCCATGCAGTACTTAACATTTAGCAAAGCCATACTGTGGAATTTATAGAACTTACCCTTTCCCTCGAGTGTGGACCCAGCTTGTGCAGTGGTGGTTGCTTTTCTCCAGGCAGGACCCATCAAAGGAGCGACCCTCTCTTCCAACGGTGTCAGTGGCTGCAGATTTGCCGGGCCTCCTCCTGTTTGAGTTCTTTCCCTTTTATTATGTGCCATCTTCCTCTGCAAAGATGAAAATGCACCCTTTTAGAGAGGGTGGGACATATACAGCTGGTCACATTTACAGTTGCAGTTCCATTGAATAAATAAAAATATTACTTACACTAACTACTTGACAAAGGTCCTGCCACTTCTTTTTACACTGGCCTCCAGATCTCGTGGTGGTCACCATTGTGCAGTAATCTTCTGCAACTTGTTTCCAGCATTTCTTCATTTGTTTGGGTGAAACTTTTATGTGACCTCTGCTGGTATCCATCTCCTACCATCTGGTCTCAATCACAGTAGCTAGTGCCTCCACTTCATCTTGCAAGAAATTCTTGGTCCTTGCACCGCATTGCATCTTGTATTGCTGAAGATGCGATTTTTCCCATGCTCTAGCACAGCACTCATAGAATCATAGAAGTTTACAGCACAGAAGGAAGCCATTTCGGCCCATCGTGTCCATGCCAGCCAACAAGAGGCTATCCATCTTAATCCCACTTTCCAGCTCTAGGTCTGTAACCCTGCAGGTTACGGCACTTCAGGTACTTTTTAAATGTGATGAGGGTTTCTGCCTCTACCATCCTTTCAGGCAGTGAGTTCCAGACCTCCACAACCCTCCGCATGAAGAAATTTCCCCTCAAATCCCCTCTAAACCTTCTACCAATTAATTTAAATTTATGCCCCATGGTTGTTGACCCCTCTGCTAAGGGAAATAGTCCCTTTCTATCCACTATATCTAGGCCCCTCATAATTTTATACACCTCAATGAGGTCTCCCCTCAGCCTCCTCTGTTCCAGTGAAAACAAATCCAGCCTATGTAACCTGTCCTCATAGCTAAGATTCTCCACTCCCGGCAACATCCTCGTAAATCTCCTCTGTACCCTCTCCAGTGCAATCACACCCTTCCTGTAAGGAACTCCTCACACACACAACTGACTCTTTAAAAATGGCTGATTACCAACCCGGAGCTGTACTGCGCATTCGTGTCCATTGAAATAACGTCAAAACTGTCACTTTTTTTTGTCGTGCATGCGCAGAAGGTGCGCCATTGTTTTTTTTGGCGCAGGCTCCACCCCCCGAGTTGACTGGACACGCTGCGCGGTGCCAAATTTGAATTATACATCGGGGAAACTTTGGTAAAATATTTCTGGCACATTTCTGGCCTAGAAAAACGGGCGTAACTCTGGCAAAATGCCAGAAAATGGGCAAAATTGAGCCCATAAACACTAAAAGCTTAAAACCTGTCACTATAATAAGTTGAGAAAAGGCTTTTGGCATTTTGTAGCTCATCCTCTATCATTTTAACTCTCCCATGATGTTATCCAACTGTATTTTCAACTATCCCAAAATGTTTGTTTCTTTGAGCCAACTGTGAGATTTATTGAAAATTATTCTGAGTAAAATCATTCTTCCTATTTTTAATTTACTTTTCTCTCATTTATATTTATGTCCTCTAATGTTATTTTTCTGGCTTACTTTCAAGTGGCAATCTTGGTTTATCTAATCTATGTCATTTCATGTTTTACATACCTCAATGAGGTTTATCTTAACCCCACCTTCTCTTTAGTCCTTAAAGATTAATATCATGCCAAATTGTTTTTAATAATCACTTAGCTGCGGGTGATGATCGCATTCCTGTGTTGTTTACTAGCTGTTGTTACATATACAATTTATATACAATCAAATCCTCTAGAACTACAGCTTACAATCTGACAATTTCACACCACTTCAAGAAACTCCTTAGTATTTTATCCTTATTGGTGTCTTTGAAACAATAAGATGGAGGGGTGGAGGTGGGAAGAAGAATGAGCTATAATATAACAGACTTCCAATCACCCTGCCATTCGCTATTTCCAATTTAATCGTCTATGTCTGCTTCAGATATTTCGCACTGGATACCATTGCAATCGAGTCCAGAATGATAGGGATCATCAGTCTCATCTATTAAATTGCAGGCTTCCTATTCAACTACTTTTTCTGTCATGGTATGTCGGTTGGAAACAATTCTTCAGCCCTACCAGCTGTTAAAGTGTTAGTCCTCGATTTTGTTTCTTATTGCTGCTGCCACACAGCTATAGACAGCAATTGTAGAAAGTGGTGCCAGACTCACTTAAAACAGCAGCACTTGTGTAAAGCGGTGAAGTTCTTTCCCTGTTCTTCTTGCTTTTGACCATCTTAAAACTGAAGAATTCATGTGAGCCATGTAGTCCTGTAAATAGAAGCTAGAAATTAAAACTTTGAAATTATTCCAAGGGGAAGAAAGTAAAATTTACAGGAAAAAAATTGTTCATAACAAACATAACTGCACAACGTGCAATTTATTGGTTGGATATCCTAAAATCTTTACCTGGAATTTCTTTGGAGGTTCTCCCGAATGTCGGCCATAACCTTGCTGTAATTTTGGTGGAAACTGCTGATGTACATAAGCAAGGTTTCTGTCAAAATTACGGCGGACGATCAGGAGAACCCTCGAGGAAATTCCAAATATTTCAAGTGTATTGAAAGTTGGTACCTACATTATGTTAACATTTTCCAAAGCATAAAATGTATTGTAGCCGTATACATTTCTACTTAATACTTTGCATTAAAAACTTACAGAAAATAATTTTGGCAGATCGTAAGATAGAAAAAGGTGTCTTTGAGCACCTTATACTCACCCTTATGTAAATAATGATTTTTAGTCTAGTTCAATTAAACTGATCCTATTGAAAGTACAGTTTGATTACCCACCTGCAAATCAATCAGGCATTACAAGATTCAAATGATTATATAACTTGACAAAATGGTTTAGAAAGTATTGGAATATTTTAGAGGTGAAAAATTGGAATGAAGACTATCTTGCTGCGTGTATAATGTATATATATGCATTTTATTGTTGCTAATAAAATACAACTCAAAGTTAATTTGGTACACTCCAATCTGCTGCACTGCACAGCTTTCATTCAGTCACTGATAAACAGCACAACAGATAATCATCAAATTCTATAAAGATTATGGTGTATCATTATAATTATCCAAAGTACAGAGAGAATGCCAGGAGCGGAAAACAATTCCCTTTGCTCTTTTATGAAAGACTTCATCTGAACTCTTGTAACTCAGCCTTCACATTAGTAACATTTTACAAATACACATTTAACCTCTCTACAGTTTGATACTTGGCAGTTATAATTTACTCTGTATTCGACATTTTTTTCTGGAATGTATAGATTTACCACGAGATTGTAACCTATTGTGAAAAAAATATTGTTTCAAAGCCTTTTAGTTTCCATCCAGAGAGCAAAATATATTTTTCAGAATTCAAGTTAGTATATATCAGGGCTGGTATTTTCTAAAAAAAAAAATCAATACGTTTACATTGATACTCGGTTTTGAATTTGGATAACCAGGGCAGCTAAACAAACATTCCTTTCAGTATGTGTTCAGGATTTGTGTATTTTTCCCTGTTAACAACTGTAGATCTTCTAATAATTTGTTTAAATGACAATGAAAGTTTTGAATTGCAGATTATTATATGTAAGTGGTTTATGGTGGCACTCAAATACAGATAATGGTCCTTTTCTTCATATTTTTTTTCAGCTTGTAAAGAGCATTTCTGTAGGGCATTGCATTTGTCACCCAATTCTGAACTGTATGAGAAAGGCAATACTAGGAAGAGGCTAAGTAAAGATGTCTAAAGTCAATGAAGAATGGTATTTTGAACGGTAAATTCTGCAGGCAAAATAAGCGAAGGATAACTTTGACATTGTAAAAGTATCTCTGCAGAGATAGATGGTATCATAGGTATTAACAGGAAAGTCATAGGATGGAAGTGAATGTGTTTCTATGGAAGCTGTAAATCTGAAGATCAGGGCCACAGGGTGACACTTTATCATCTGAATCATTTGAACTTGGGCCTTAGTTATAAGGGACTGACACTTCTTAAATGGATGAAGTACTGGGTCACTGCAAGGAAAAAAGGTACATATCTGAGATACACCTGAGTAGTATGTCAGTCTCCAGATTAGCAATCACATGGGTCATGTCTTTTAAAAGCATGATTTATAACAAACGCTTTGACTTACTAAACTTAATGGTGAGTGTGAAAGGAAATTATTGTTTTTGTCTTATTTATTTAAAGCTTACATCAAATAATGAGTTATTTAAACATTTGACTTTCAGATGTTAAATATTTTATTAATGCGACAATGTAATCTACTTAACTATCCCGCAAAAACATCCAGGATTGGGGAAGTTACATCTTTACTTAGCTAGGGAAAATTTGTAATTTGCTATAATAAAAAGCTTTAATAAATGATAACACTTGGTGCACTTTCCTTTTATTTATTGCATAGATTTATTTTGTGCTTTATACTCCTGATTTCTGTCATGCAATTTCTGCCAGTGTGATTTCATGTAATCTAATGGCAATAATGAATATTTTAAACCTGAAATTTAAAAATGCACCAAACCAGAGAAAATGCTATCATGCATAAAATTTCTGAATATAGAAAATACATGATTAAAAAATAGTTTTTAAGCAGTTAAAATAAAATATTCAATTTGAGAACTGTAAATGTTTAGTGTTTTGATTTTTTTCTCAGTTCAGTATGAAGCAATTAACAGATTGTTCATTTAGAATAGTTACATTTAAGAAACCATTTGCCATTTGGAGCTCTCAGGAACAATTTTGTAAAATTGTCCCATACTATGATCTCTGTAGAAACAATCAAATTGAACACCAATTTGGTTGTTCTGCCTCTGGTAAAACCCAGAAATGAGCCTGTGTTGATCCATATAACTGGCATTGAATCTGTTTACCACCATTGGTTCATTCTCTGTGCTGGTAAGTAGATCACATTAGCATATGGCTGAATGAATAGGCAAGCACAATGACCACTGGCGTCCTTTGAAACCGAAACTGCCACTCAAATGTGAAAGTACACGTTTGCTACTGTTGGAAATAGCTAAGTTAAGGCTATCTCTGGTCACTTTAATAATCAGGATCAACTGTAAACTAATCTGGTGGGTATATTGTGTGTGTTCAGCATTTAAGATGGAATATAACACATTAGTTATACAGCAAAAACATACGACTGTAATAAGTAGTTGATACCGATCCGATCGGGCAAACAGCTGGCACACGTCAGCAGTTTTTTGGCTTGTAGCCATCTAGAGCTTCCTACAGTAAAGCATGGGATCACTCAAGAGTGTTCGACTAGCCCAACTTCTGTTTTACTCTCTCCTTACACTGTTTGTGTGGACAACCTTGAGGAGGCTAATTTTATTCTCTTCTTAGAGGTGGGCCTGACATGGGATATTGAAAATACTTTTTGACCTATAGGGATTCTCCTAAATCCACAATACCCAATGAGGCTTTTAGTTCTTTGTCTCGATTCTTGTGTCAAAGCCCTTCTGAAAGATGTCTCATGTTCTTGACCACATGTCTTTCTTTGTTTATACTTTCCCAGGGTTTCTCTCTTTGAAATTTGTGTCTTATCTCTTTCGTCCCTATGCTGCCTTTGATCTCATGAGGCCAAACCAGAAAACTGCTCGCTTCAAAGTGTTACCTCCTTTATGACATAGCAAATGTTTATGCTAACTCTCACAACTTCCATCCATTCTAAGTCTTTCTATAACAAATTGTCTTAAAGATATATAAACAAAGTTGAGGTCTTAATTTGAAAACAACATATAATGGTTGTCTTAGTGCAGAATGCTACATTCTTCAGCAGTCCCTCGGAGTTGAGGATAACTTGCTTCCACACTAATGAGTTCTCAGGTGACTGATGAGTCCAATGCGGGACCTACAGTCTCTGTCACAAGTGGGGCAGACGGTGGTTGAAGGGATGGGTGGGTGGGGTGCTTTGGTTGTCATGCGCTCCTTCTGCTGTTTGCGCTTGGCTTCCGCTTGCTCCCGGAGAAGAAACTCGAGGGATTCGGCGTCTTCCCAGATACTTCTCCTCCACTTTGAGTGGTCTTGGGCCAGGGATTCCCAGGTGTCGGTGGGAATGTTGCACTTTTCCAAGGAGGCTTTCAGGGTATTCTTGAAGTATTTCCTCTGCCCACCTGGGACTCGCTTGCCATGTCGGAGCTCTGAGTAGAGCGCTTGTTTTGGGAGTCTAATATCGGGTATGCAGACAATGTGGCCCGTCCATCAGAGCTGATCGAGCGTGTCCAATGTTTCGATGCTGGGGATGTTGGCCTGGGCAAGAACACTGACATTGGTGCACCTATCCTGCCAATGGATTTGCAGGATCCTGCGGAGGCAGCGGCGATTCTTCTCCAGTGCTTTGAGGTGTCTGCTATAGTATTAGGCAGTCCCTCGTATTGAGGATGACCTGCTTCCACACCAAAAAGGGATGAATTCACAGGTGTTTCAATGAGGGACCTGACATTCTAGGTCCCGAACTACATACTGAAGGGTGGAAGATGCCTGTGCATGGATTCTTTTAATGTGGGGTGGCCGTTGCACACCAGCCACCACACGGGCTTGACAGAGCCAGGTCTTGATCCAGTGGCAAGGGTTAAACAAGACAACTGGAGACCAAGCTCTGCTGCAGACCAAGCTCTGCTGCTATACATAGTCCATGTCTCTGAAGCATATAGAAGGGCAAGTATCACTACTGCTCTGTAAATGAGTACCTGCCATTCTTTGCCCTCAGTGGGGTAGAACCTTGAGTGATTGGGCCGCAGGTGGTCTTGATTGTGTTAAAGAATCCACACACGTCGTGGTTGTCGGCTTGTTGCTGGGTCTCCTGCATTTTGCCTACCCACCATCTGTTTTTTAGGTCGCAAGTTTTATGTTGGACTTCGGCCGTCAGACGTGTATAGAGCTGCTTTCTTGCTCTCGAGTTATGTTGCTGTTTCCAGTTCAAGAATGCCTTGTGTTTGCAGCTTATTAGCTCCTAGATCTCCTGGTCATTCTCGTTAAACCAGCCTTGATGTTTCCTGATTGAGTGACCAAGCGTCTCTTCACAGGTGCTAATTATGGAGGCCTTGAGGGCAGACCAGGCACTATGGACACTCTGCCTCTCCGGTTCACTGGAAGTTGTCAGGTTGGTTGTGAGGTGCTGGCTGAATAGAGCTTTCTTAGCAGAGTCTTTGAGTGCTCCAGCATTGATTTTTGTGTGGCAGTATTGCTGTTGCAGCCGTTGTTTTGGGGCTACATTGATGGAAGTGACAGAGCGGATTAAGCGGTGGTCTGTCCCACCGTCGTCAGCTCCTGTCATGGCGCGGGTGATGCGGATGTCCTTGCTGTCCCTCGCTCGGACGATAACGTAGTCTCGCAAATGCCAGTGCTTGGTGTGAGGATGTTGCCATGAGGCCTTGTACTTGTCTCCGATGGAACAAGGTGTTGGTTATGACAAGACCATGTTCTAAGCATTTAATCAGGAGGAGGTTACCGTTGGAATTGGTTTTCCTTAGCCCCTCTGCCGATCACACCGCCCTAGAGGTCTGTGTCCTTTCCAACTCTGGCGTTAAAGTCGCCAAGGAGGATCAGCTTGTCGCCCATTGGGACTCGGGACAGGGATTGTTCAAGGCTGTAGTAGAATTCCTCTTTGGCTTTGTCTGTGGTTTCCAGTGCTGGGGCACACGCACTGATGACTGCAGCGCACTGGTTCCGGGCTAGGTAAGCCAAAGGATAATGAGGTGTTCGTTTATCCTGCAAGGGGAGTCTCTGAGATGCCCCTTCTGGTCTCTGAGATGCATTCTTCTTCTGGTTTACCTTTCCAGAGGAAGGTGTAACCACCACCTTGTTCCTTGAGCTGGCCTTCCCCTGCCTGCCAAGTCTCGCTTAGGGTGGCGATGTCTATGTCGAAATGTCTGAATTCTCAGGCAGCGATAGCAATACGGCGTTCCGGTCTGTCGCTGTTGGGGTTGTCCATGAGGGTCCTGACGTTCCAGGTCCCGAACTTCATTTTAAAGGGTGGAAGATGCCTGTGCGTGAATTATTTTAACGTGGGGTGGCCGTTGCACACCAGCTACCACACGGGCTTGACAGAGCAAGGTCTTGGTCCAATGACCAGGGGATCCAAGATGATTGGAGACCAGGTTCTGCTGCATAAGCCTAGTACACACACACGCACGCACACATTCCTACTGTCCTCCTCCCTCCTTCACACAGGTCCTCTATACAATATGCTATAACATCTCAGCAGGGCACCAAAACATTAGCATATCGAAGCATCTAATACTAGTCTGAGGAGACATTTTGTCTCCAGTTCAAAACAACGATTTAAACATCGCATTCTTCATTTTTCATGTCAGTTTTATACATTTTGAACCCCTGATTTCTAACACTGCACATGGCATGGCATATAAATAGTAAACGGATAGTAAGAGGAGTGGTGGGGTCGATTAGAGACCAAAAAGGAGACCTACGCACGGACGCAGAGGGCATGGCTGAGGTAGTAAATGAGTACATTCCATTTGTCTTTACCAAGGAAGAAGATGCTGCCAAAGTCATAGTGAAAGAGGAGGTAGTGGAGATACTGGAGGGATGGAAATTGATAAAGGAAAGGTACTGGAAAGGCTGGCTATACTTAAAGTAGATAAGTCGCCTCTTGGGATGCATCCTAAAATGCTGCAGGAAGTAAAGGTGGAAATTGCGGAGGTACTGGCCATAATCTTCCAATCCTCCTTAGATACGGGGCTGGTGCCAGAGGACTGGAGAGTTGCAAATGTTATACCCTTGCTCAATAAAGGGTGTAAGGTTAAACCCAGCAACTACATGCCAGTCTGTTTAACCTCGGTAGTGGGGAAGCTTCTGGAAACAATAATCCGGGACAAAATTAACAGTCACTTGGACAAATCTGGATTAATTAAGGAAAGCCAGCATGGATTTGTTAAAGGCAAATCATGTTTAACTAACTTGATTGAGTTGTTTGATGAGATAACAGAGAGGGTTGATGAGAGCAATGCGGTTGATGTGGTGTACATGGACTTCCAAAAGGCGTTTGATAAAGTGACACATAATAGGCTTGCCAACAAAGCTGAAGCCCATGGAATAAAAGGGACAGTGGCAGCATGGATACAAAATTGGCTAAGTGAGAGGAAACAGAGAGCAGTGGTGAATGGTTGGACTGGAAGAAGGTATACAGTGGTGTTCCCCAGGAGCCTGTACTGGGACCACTGCTTTTCTTGAATATATTAATGACTTAGACTTGAGCGCAGAGGGCTCAATTTCAAAATTTGCAGATGAAACAAAACTTGGAAGTATAGTGAACAGTGAGGAGGATAGTGATAGACTTCAAGAGCACATAGACAGGCTGGTGGAATGGGCGGACACGTGGCAGATGAAATTTAACGCAGAAAAGTGTGAAGTGATACATTTTGGTAACAAGAACGAGGAGAGGCAAAATAAACTAAAGGATACAATTCTAAAGGGGGTGCAGGAACAGAGAGATCTGGGTGTATGTGTACACTAATTGTTGAAGGTGGCAGAGGAGGTTAAAAAAGCAGTTTAAAAAAGCATTCTGGGCTTCATAAATAGAGGCATAGAGTACAAAAGCAAGTAAGTTATGTTGAGCCTTTATAATATATACTGGTCTGACCTCAACTCTTGCCTATACGATAGTAACTAGAACATCTCTAGCAATTACTTCTCCTCCCACTCCCACATGTCACCTGAAGAATGCCTCAAAGATCCATCCTTAGCTCCCTCCACTTCTTCAATTGCAGAATGCTTCTTGGCAAATCATTAATTTCAGATGCATGGTTTCTTTGCTTGCTTGAGTGTATCTCATTTTATCCCAATATTGTTGCAACTTAATCACATGAGAATGACTATAGCTACCACAGAGGTCATACTTTTGTTCTACTATAAAGGCACCACTGGGTCAGACACTACCCTTGTTGATGTATCAATGAGAGATACTTTGGGTTTCTGTTTATCTCCTATTACTTTGTTATCCCACATATCTGTGGCCATTAGTTATTCGCCTGTAAAGCAAGCTGAGCTACATAAACTGCAATTTAATTTAAACAATTATGGCAATATTAGTATATCTACAACAGTTGACTCGGCCTAAATTCTCCAGAGTTTAAAAGAATGAGAGGTGACTCAGTGAAACATACAAAATTCTTACAGGGCTTGACAGGGTAGATGCAGAGACGATGTTTCCTCTGGCTGGGGAGTCTAGAACCAGGGGTCACAGTCTCAGAATAAGGGCTCAGCCATTTAGGACTGAGATGAGGAGAAATTTCTTCACTCAGAGGGTGGTGAACCTTTGGAATTCTCCACCTCAGAGGGCTGTGCAGGCTCGGTCATTGAGTATATTCAAGACAGAAATCGGTAGATTTTTGGATATTAAGGGAATCAAGGGATATGGGGATAGTGCAGGAAAGTGGAGTTGAGGTCGAAGATCAGCCATGATCTTATTGAATGGCGGAGCAGGCTCGAGGGACTGAATGGCGTACTCCTGCCCCTAATTCTTATGTTCTTGTGCTCTCTTAAATCAGGTATGCATTTTGAGATTCTGTTGTTGTTAACCAAGCCTGAATAAAGGTGTATCATAATGGTTTCTCAGGTTCTTAGAATAAGCAGTCTATGGTTTTAATAGTTGTCAAATAAACTACAACTCGATTATTTTCTACAGATTCTGGTGAACATTATGCTGCATCCTCTGTACTTTGCAATTTCTTTAATGAGAATGATTTTGCTGCAGTAATGATGGGGTTGATTTTAACTCGGGATGTTCGGGGTTGCAGGGCGGGAGGGAAACCCCTTCGGGTAAGCTCAGCGTGAAGCCCGAGCTTCATTTAAATAATCCAGGTCAGTCTCTCGCCCAAACCCGGTGGGGTTGACATCAGTACCAGCGGGCCGGAGAAAAACTCGGTTCAGGAGCTGGAGGGTGCCGAGGATCCAGTTAGATTAGAACTCCCGCCCTCCTGCAGCAGGAGCCCCAGCTGACCTCAAAATCAGTGAAGATAAAATGTCAGCAGGGCGGAACGATGTGGCCTTAAATAGACTCAGACAAGTTTAACCCTTACCACGCACTGTTCTCGCTGGACGGGGTATTAAAATAAAAGAGTGTTTTTATACTCTTGTGTGAACATTATCAGCCACTGGTTTAACAGTGAGTTTGGCACAAAAGTATCAAATACATTATTTCCACTATATATTAATATCTTAGTGGAAAATTAAAAATGTATGAAACTTGTGTTTCCTGTCGTTATTAGAGAAGGATGGGACAAATTCAATTTCACTTTCCCACAGCACTAATAAACTTAAATTTGCTCTAACTCTCCAGAATAGAAAGCAACAGCAATTGTATTTTGTGACTTAAAAATGAAACCAGCTAAATTAAATAAAATACAGAGTTCAGGGAGTGAGTCCGAGGCAGTAATTTAATCCCAGGGTTCAGTTAATATTCATAAATCACTGATGTCATCTGAACACCTTGATTAGATTATAGTCTTGTTACTCTTCAATCTTGGGTATCCATTTTTCTAAGATATAATTGTATGTAATATGCATGTCAAGGTGCCAGGTTGTGATAGGAAATGAAACACAATTTTTTTCCATTTTTCACCCAGTGACAAGCTTAGAGCTTTTCCATATTATCTTGAACAAGAGGCCACAGTTCTTCCTATGTTATGGTGTGAGTCCTAACTCCTGAGAGAAGAGCACATTTAACAGTGCATCTCTGTTGTGCTGGCTGGACTATTGTGGCTGTATAACCTAGACCCACTACTCACCTCTAGCAACTGGTGACTCCACTGGATGGGTAGGCTTAAAATTGCCCTCATTATTTCAAATGAATGGCTGTTTTAGATCAGAGAGTAGTTTTACTTACTGGACCTTTGTCTGCTGGAATAAGGATTGGACAATCAAATCTCACTTCAATTATGATATCTTGAGGAAATAATCCAGGTATTATAGAAATAAAGTTGATTTGTACATCTTGAGTCATCTAATGTAGATGCAAACTTATTAATGACAGATTTTTCTTTGCTCAAGACCCTTTCAGCACCGCATGTCACCATAATATAACCGCTTTTTGAATATAATATATTCTTATTTGGAATATATTTATATTTACATTGCTGTTATCTTGCATGTACAATTCTGATTATACCATTAAAAGATTTTAATATTTTGAACTGTCATGCCTTAGTGGCAGATGTTAAAATCTTGCACCATTATCTGTACATCAAGGATGTTCTCATACAGCCCAAGATTGTTAAGAGTGAGGCAAAAGAAATGCCAGTTGGTGTTACAACACTCTATATTTCTGTGACGTACAATATGTTAGAAAAAAATAAAATTGAGTATACGAGAATGATGGACAAGAAAAGACCAACTGTTCCATTGCGACTGCCCCTCACAGTCACGGTGCCTTAAGCATCATGATTCACGACAGCCCCACCCACCAATAGCCAAGTAGGCCGGAATTCTCTGGATGTAGGCGGGTTGGGGGAGGGGATGGGGGCCTCCGAGGCAGGCAGGAACCCTGGGAGGCCGGGTTTCCCACTGGCCCTGCTGACGTCACTGGAAGGGCCTGATTTGTAAGTGAGACCTAAGATTACCAGACGGTGCCTGCCAGATTGGGAGGCTGGCTGGCTGTGGGTGGGTAGTTGCAGAGAGGGAGCGAGGAGTCGGTCCAGGAGAGGGATTGCGGAGGGGGTGGGGTTGGGGAACGTCTGCCTCAGAAGATCGCAGGAGGTGGGAGGGTCAGAGAATGGCTGCCTCGGAGAGGGGGGGAGGGTCGGTGAACAGCAGCTTCTGGGATCGCGGGGTTGGGGGTGGTCGGGGAATGGCTGCCTCGGTGATCGCAGGGAGCGTGGATGTCAGAGAACGGTTACATCGGGGATCATGGGGAGGGGGGTTGGAAGATAGGGGTTGGTCAGCCTGAGAGTGGTGGTGTTGTGGGGGCGTGGTCAGCCTGAGATCGGTAGGGGGTGTGGGAGGTGGGGGGCAGGGTGATCGGCCGGAGATCAGTGCGGCTGGGAGGGGTGGGGGGTCAGCCTGAGATCGATGGGGTTGTGCGGGGGGGTGGTCGGCCGGAGATCAGTGGGGTTGGGAGGGGTGGGGGGGTCAGTATGGGGTATGGGGAAGTGGGGTCGAGCATTGGCAGGAGTGTGGAGAGGATTGGGGCCGGCCACAATAGCATAGTGGCCAGCCTTAGCATCATTGTTGGGGTGGGGGAGGGGCAGGCCTCATGGTGCGGATCGGAAGCCTCGAGGTGGGGTCTCCGATCACAGGGGATGGATATGGTAGGGACCTTAGATTCAGGGGGTATGTATAAAGCCACTTGCCTCCTGGATGCAGCAGTACCTGCCTCGATTTAACTGCCGGGTTTCACTAATTGTGTGAAGCCCATCCACATGTGGTTAAATTCAAAATGGAAGGGAAAAAGAGGCTTCTAGCCTTATTACAATATTTAAGTTGCTATCACCCCCTGGCAAACGGGTTGGCTACCCGCAACCGACCCACCTCTGACAAAACTGGAAGTGGGCAATTTGGAGACGGGATCAGGTCAGGAATCCCATTTTTGACAATTTAACTGCCCCCACGCTCCAAACTCACATTTTTTTTAGGACAAATTCCAGCCGTAATCTCCTAAGAGACAAAACAACAGATTCTTAATTAAGGCCGAATTAGGGAGAAAGAAATCTGGAAAATTCCTCTCTGACTCCCTTAGACAATCAAAGCTAGTCCAGGGGGTGATCTTATCGAAACGTGTAAGATTATGAGGGGGCTTGACAAGGTGGATGCAGAGAGGATGTTTCCACTGATGGGGGAGACTAGACCTAGAGGGCATGGTCTTAGAATAAGGGGCCGCCCATTTAAAACTGAGATGAGGAGAAATTTCTTCTCTCAGAGGGTTGTGAATCTGTGGAATTCGCTGCCTCAGAGAGCTGTGGAAGCTGGGACATTGAATAAATTTAAGGCAGAAATAGACAGTTTCTTAAACGATAAGGGGTTATGGGGAGCGGGCAGGGAAGCGGACCTGAATCCATGATCGGATTAGCCATGATCGGATTAAATGGCAGAGCAGGCTCGAGGGGCAGTATGGCCTACTCCTGCTCCTATTTCTTATGTTCTCAAATAGGATCAAAATTAGTCCAGTGCAGTGCAAAAAAGATGAATAATGCCAACTTTTTCCTCCTTGGCCAGTTTACCACTGAAACTGCACTTCTGCCTGGCCTGTGTTACACTTCCAAGAACCATTTGATTTTTCTCCGTGACCTGCATTACATATTCATGTTGACTCCCATCCATATTAGCCTGAAGGGTGGATTGGGGAGAAAAACCTGGTGCTGCTGCAGCAGCTGAAAGAACTGGGGCAGCCAGTTTGGTCAGTTGGTAGCACTCTCACTTATGAGTCGAAAGGTTGTGGGTTCAATTCCCACAAAATCTAGGCTGAATATTTATTGCAGCACTTGGCAGCTGCATTTTGTACGTCACACACCAGTGACTACATTTTAAAGTACTTCATTGTAAAGCACTTTGGGATGTCCTGACGTCGTCAAAGGCGATATATAAAACCAAGGCTGTCTTATTTTTCTTTCATATGATGGCACACAGACCTTTACTTTCTCTACTTAGTTAATAATGGGGAACCAGAATACCGCCAAAGACAATGAAATGCCACCTCGACTACCCACAACCTCCTACCAATGTCCAAATTAGAAGCTAGGATTGACAAGTCATGCAATAGTAGGCACTAAGGGAAGGGATGATGATCTTTAACGTTAGGGAGGTTGTCAGATTTATTTTCATTGGAATGTTTTTTAATCAATGATGGGAAATGTGCAGTACAATTTGGGACAAGGTGGAGGAATCCCGACGAGAAGGAGCAGTAGAATTTTTCCTGAACGTGAGCTGTCGTGATTCTGGAGGAAGAGCTACATGTCAGCAAAAGATTGAGTTCAGTTCCTTGCCAAAGGGGAACCATGATAGCAGGACTCATTTAGCTGAAGGTCTCCCTTGTGAGCTCTGCCCACAGCTGGCAAGCAGCTGGCACAACTCAGTTATTGCTTTGTGAGGGAAATGCAACCTCATCTAGCATTGCTTGTGTTAGGCTAAAGTAGAGGTGTGGGTAACAGCGGGTGTGGGGATCTGGTCTTGGGAGAATTAGGGAGGTAAAAGGAGTAAATAAGAATATTACGTGAACAAAAATTGTAAAAGTCTAATGCTAAACATTCAAATCAAAGTGAATGTTTTCCCACTCACACTGTTTTCTAACCAAACTGCTACCTCCTTCAATTTTTTCTGAGTACAAAGATCTTACGGAACCATAAGTGCTCAAAGGATTAATTAATATAGTTTAGCAATAACTACTGGCTGCTATTGGGTCAGTTGGGGGTGATTGTTTAAGTACTTATAAGGACCTGTGATTTTCTTTGTGTAGATTGCCAAGAAGAACAACACAAGTGACTGCAAGCAAATGACAGCAGCTCTGCAAAGTCCTATTGGTACCATCCAAGTGTCCGGCTGTGAAGAAGGCATTCACTCCGTTCAGCTCCAGGAGAGTTTTGTACCCGAGGACAGGTGTGTACATTATAATTGGCCTTCAGTTATTTGATTAATTACAGTTATTGATGGAGAGAAAAAAGCCCCCCATGTAATAACACATTTGATCAAATCGAAGCTCTTTTATCAACTAATAAACCAAGAGCTTACCTTGAATTAATAAACAGGTTTTAAAATCCGTCTTTCGGATGAGCCGCTAAACCGAGGTCCCATCTGCTCTCTCAGGTAGACGTAAACGATCCCATGGCACTATTTCAAAGAAGAACAGGGGAGTTATCCTTGGTGTCCTGGTCAATATTTATCCCTCAATCAACATAACAAAAACAGATTATCTGGTCATTATCACATTGCGGTTTGTGGGAGTTATACAGAAATTGGCTGCTTTGTTTCCCACATTACAACAGTGACTACACCCCAAAAGTACTTCATTGGTTGTAAAGCGCTTTGAGATGTCCAGTGATCATGAAAGGCGCTATATGAATTCATTCATTAATTTATTTATTTATTTATTTCCTTCCTTCCTTCCTTCCTTCCTTCCTTCCTTCCTTCCTTCCTTCCTTCCTTCCTTCCCTCCCTCCCTCCCTCCCTCCCTCCCTCCTTCCTTGTAACTCTCTGAAGTGCCATAGGTAAATTACTTACAAATGTTGAAGTTTGTGTTGTGCTGTCACTGAAGCCTGGCTTTAACTGTTTTATTTACTAGCAGCAAAGTTTAAGCCAACATTGGTTGTTCACTAAAATAAATGATAAATGTATGTGTTGATCATTTCAAGACATGAAAGTTCAATCATAAACTTTAATTTGAGTCTTAAATGAATTTAAAGAAAATTGCCATTACCAGAACGGTATGGCACAGTCTGTGGTTACATTTTAAGTGTATTACAAAACACAAATGAATATGCTGAGGTGTTGAATTGGATATTGTAAATAGAAGTAGTGAAACCCATTCACAGTAATTAGTCTCCTTAAATAAACACATTCCAAATTCCAACAACAATACTGAATAAGAAATTTTAAGGGTTAGAAAAGTGATCTGCCTAAGAGTGAATAAAACAAAGTATCATCATAGGCAGTCCCTCGGAATCGAGGAAGACTTGTTTCCACTCCTGAAGTGAGTTCTTTGGTGTCTGAACAGTCCAATACGAAAGCCACAAACTCTGTCACAGGTGGGACAGATAGTCGTTGAGGGAAGGGGTGGGTGGGACTGGTTTGCCTCACGCTCTTTCCGCTGCCTGTGCTTGATTTCTGCATGCTCTCGACGTTAAAACTCGAGGTGCTCAGCGCTCTCTCGGATGCATTTCCTCCAATTAAGGGGTGGTCTTGGGCCAGGGACTCCCAGGTGTCAGTGGGGAAGTCGCACTTTATCATGGAGGCTTTGAGGGTGTCCTTGTAGCGTTTCCACTGCCCACCTTTGGCTCGGTGGCCGTGAAGGAGTTCCGAGTAGAGCACTTGCTTTGGGAGTCTTGTGTCTGGCATGCGAACTGATCAAGTGTGGTCAGTGTTTCAATGCTGGGGATGTTAGCTTGGATGAGGACGCTGATGTTGGTGCGCCTATCCTCACAGGGGATTTGTAGGATCTTGTGGAGACATCGTTGGTGATATTTCTCCAGCAACTTGAGGTATCTGCTGTACATGGTCCATATCTCTGAGCCATACAGGAGGTCAGGTATTACTCCAGCCCTGTAGACCATGAGCTTGGTGGCAGTTTTGAGAACTTGGTCTTCAAACACTCTTTTCCTCAGGCAGCCGAAGGCTGCACTGGCACACTGGAGGCGGTGTTGGATCTCGTCGGCGATGCCTGCTCTTGTTGATAGGAGGCTCCCGAGAAATGATTCACGGTGTCCAGGGCAGTGCCGTGGATCTTGATGACTAGGGGGCAGTGCTGTGCGGTGAGGACAGGCTGGTGGAGGACCTTTGTCTTACGGATGTTTACCGTAAGGCCCATGCTTTCGTATGCCTCAATAAATACGTCGACTATGTCCTGGAGTTCAGCCTCTGTATGTGCGCAGACGCAGGCATCATCCGCGTACTGTAGCTCGATGACAGAGGTTGGGGTGGATTGGACCTGGCCTGGAGATGGCGCAGCTTGAACAGGTTCTCACTGGTTCTGTAGTTTAGTTCCACTCCAGCGTGGAGCTTGTTGACTGTGAGGTGGAGTATGGCAGCAAGGAAGATTTAGAAGAGGGTTGGGGCGATGACGCTGCCCTGTTTGACCCCGGTCCGGACGTGGATTGGGTCTGTGATGGATCCACTAGTAAGGATCACGGCCTGCATGTCGTCGTGGAGCAGGCGGAGGATGGTGACGAACTTCTGGGGGCATCCGAAGCGGAGGAGGACGCTCCATAGATCCTCGCGGTTGACAATGTCAAAGGCCCTTGTAAGGTCGAAGAAGGCCATGTATAAGGGCTGGTGCTGTTCCCTGCATTTTTCCTGTAGTTGTTGCGCTGTAAAAATCATGTCCGTTGTGCCCCATAGGGGACAAAATCCGCACTCTGACTCTGGGAGAAGCTCCTTGGCCACGGGAAGAAGATGGTTGAGGAGGACTCTAGCGACGATTTTCCCAGTGGCTGAAAGCAGGGAGATTCCTCTGTAGTTGCCGCAGTCGGACTTGTTCCCTTTTTAAAAGATGGTCACAATTACTGCATCTCTGAGATCCCCCAGCATGCTTTCCTCCCTCCAGATGATAGAGATGAGGTCGTGTATTCGCGCCAACAGTGCCTCTCCGCCATACTTCAATACCTCAGCAGGGATTCCATCTGCACCCGTTGCCTTGTTGTTTTTAAGCAGTCTAATGGCTTTTTCTACCTTGTGCAGTGTTGGGGTCTCACTGAGGTGGTGGCGGGTAGCATGCTGCGGGATGGAGTCGAGAACACTCGAGTCAAAGGCAGAGTCTCGATTGAGGAGATCTTCGAAGTGCTCCTTCCAGCGGGCCCGATTGCCTTGGTGTCCTTGATGAGTGTTTCCCTGTTCTTGGCCAGCAGTGGGGTGGGGCCTTGGGTGTTTGGCCAGTAGGTGGCCTTGACTGGATGAAGAATCCTCGCACACCATGGTTGTCAGCCAGCTGCTGTATCTCCTGTGCTTTCTCCATCCACCACCTGTTCTTTAGGACCCTGGATTTTTGTTGGACTTCAGCCTTGAGCCGTCTGTGATGCTGCTTTGCTGCTCCCGTGTTGGGTGGTTGTTTAAGGCCCAGAAATGCCCTGCACTTGCAATCTGTTAGCTCTTGGATCTCCTGATCATTCTCATCAAATCAGTCCTGGTGTTTCCTGGTTGAGTAACCGAGCATCTCTTTGCAGGCATTAGTTATGGAGGCCTGGAGGGCAGACCAAGCACTGTGGGCATTCTGCGTCTCAGGGTCATCAAGGCACGCCAGGTTAATTGTGAGGCACTAGCTGTATAGGGCTCTCTTAGCTGGGTCCTTAAGTGCTCCGGCTTGACTTTTTTGCGGCGCTGCTTCTGCTGCCTCCTCCGCTTTAGGGCTATGTTGATGTCGATGATGGATCAGATTAGGCGGTGGTCTGTTCAGCAGTCGTTGGCTCCTGTCATGGCGCGGGTGATGCGCACATCCTTGTGATCCCTGGCTCGGACGATGACGTAGTCGAGCAGGTGCCAGTGCTTGGAGCGCGGGTGTTGCCACGATGCCTTGTATTTGTCCCTCTGGTGGAACACGGTGTTGGTGATGAAGAGTTCATGCTCTCGACATTTTGTCAGGAGTAGGGTACCACTGGAGTTGGCTTTCCCTACCCCCTCTCTGCTAATGACGCCTCCCCAGCGGTCTGTGTCCCTGCCGACCCTGGTGTTGAAATCATCGAGGAGGATCAGTTTGTCGCCCGCGGGGACGCAGGACAGGGATTTTTCGAGGTTGGTTTAAAAGCCCTCTTTGGCCTCATCAGTTACATTGAGTGTTGGGGCGTACGCACTGATGACTGTCGCGCACTGGTTCCGGGATAGGGTGATTCGAAGAGTCATGAGGTGTTCGTTAGCCCCGCAGGGGGAATCTTTGAGGCGATTAACCAGCTCGTTTTTGATGGCGAAGCCGACTCCATGGAGGCGGCGTTCTTCCTCTAGTTTCCCTTTCCAGAAGAAGATGTAACCTCCACCTTGTTCCTTGAGCTGGCCTTCCCCTGCCTGCCGGGTCTCGCTTCGGGCAGTGATGTCGATATGAAAGCTTCTTGAGTTCCCGGGCAACTATGGCAGTGCGGCGTTCCGACCTATCGCTGATGGAGTTGAAGGTCCTGACGGTCCAGGTCCCGAAATTCATTTTAACGGAGTGGGAGATGCCTGTGCGTGAGTTCTTTTAATGTGGGGTGGCCGTTGCACACCGGCAACCACACGGGTTTAGCTGAGCAAGTTCTTGGTCCAGTGGCAAGGGGGTCCAAGACGACTGGTGACCAGTATATCATGGAAGAACTTTTTAGTATGTCTTCTGTCACACATTGCAATTGTATTGAAGTGATATCACCGTAAGTAAAGAAAAGACGCTGTGATTTATTCTATTGGGCCAGATTGTGCTGAACAAGTAATGGTATCTTAACGAAGCATGCGTTATTAGTGCGTAAATCGGCCAGCAACCTGTGGCGAAGAAGAGACACCAGTGAATTATGAATCGCCACAAGTTGCTTGGTGATTTGTGCTGCACCACCATTACCTTCACGAAAATGGGATCTTGCCCTTAACCTGCTGCGATTTTCATGAAGTTGCTGCATTTGCACATTAATTACCCATTAAATTCGCCACAGAATGTTATGTCTAGTAATTATCAGCGTAAGTATCCTTTTAACAATGTGATCATTGTTAATGACTGCCAATCAACCTCTCTTGTCCAGAAAGTAAACAGTTAAGTGTGGAATCTCAATCCTTCAAGTTGTGAATTGTTTTAGATTTTAAAAATCTCACTTAAACATTCTTAAAAATTCTTACTTTTCCTTTCTGTCTCTTTTTTCTTTCTCTTAATCCAATCTTTCTTTCCCTCACTTTATTTTTCTTTCAGTACCTGATTTGACTTTGAATTCACCCACTCTAATTCATCCTCCTTCCCAATCCTTCCTCTGTTTATTTCTCAATCCTTTAATCTAATTGGTTAATGAGATTCACTCTTTGTCCCATTGTTCACCAAGGGTCCTGATGCCCTGTTGCCCTCGCTGCGCTGTTATCAGCTCACACTTCCAGCAACTTTGACTATTCACAAGAACAGCTGTACCTTCATGCAATGTACTACATGTGATTCTTTTCAGTAGTTAGTGCATGTATCTGTATTCTGATTCCATTGGCTTGATAAGCTCTGAGAGTGTGAATTTTGCCTTACAATGAGCTTTACAGCTGAACCGGAATGGAATATAGTACATGTTTCTAGCTGAACAGATAAATAGTCAAATGTAAATTTTTGTCACAGTGGAGTATTAAAGTTTCTTAGCTTCTGCACGTTAGAATACGCTTACCTAGACTTCAAAAACAATGTTGCTGGGATCAGTATGTTATGGTTGATCCGACTTGATGGCATACTGAACCTTATGGCTGCATAATCTGTATTATTTGCATTTTTTAACTGAGGCAAGCCAATATCCTCGACCCAATCATTGAAAAATCCCTTAGTAGTGTAATCTGTTCCACTAATATGCATCATTTGGTACAGCAAGCATTTTTTTTTACATCATTTAATATTTAAGATGAAAAAAAACAATGTCCCAGAATTTGTATAATCAGCAGATTGTGTGTAATAATTAGACTACGATTCTAACTGCAATACTTAGTCTGGAGTTTATGAACACTGTTCTTCGATTGACAGTTTTTATTGTAGTACAAATGCTTAACAATTACAGGATTACAGGAACTTTCAGCCAAGATATCTGAGAAAAATGTTGAGTTAGATTATTTTGGCATGGTTCATATCGTTAAAACAGATGACAAAGTACTGATGTATTAGATAACTGAGCTTCCTTGTACTCATAACTACTGCTGGAGTGCAGTTAAATCATTACGATTTTGAGTTCATAAAGGATGTATATCTGAAAATAGCCGGCTATATATGACATACAGTTCTAAAATTGAAAATTTTAGTCATTGAGCTGTTCAATTGTTTTTGAGTTTCACACAGTTCCTAAAATAGTTACATAGGGCCCAAGTTTCGAGCCGCGCCTAGAACGGCGCTGTCCCGACCTGGACGCCCATTTTTCGCGCCACAAAGTGCGCCTAAAAAAAAACTTCCAGATTCTCCAGCTCCCTGCAGGTCGTTTGCAGCTCGGCGCAGCGCAGCAGGAGCAGTAGGGGGCGGAGCCAGGACCCTGCGCTGAAAACAGTGCCGGGACCTCTGCACATGCGCGCTACAGTGGGTGCGCATGTGCAGTAGCTCCAGGCGCCCAAAACTGTGTGGGAGGGGCCCGAAGCACGCAGCCCCTAGCCCTGGCCCAATGGCCTCACTGGGGCTGCGTGAATAAGGCTCCTCCCACGGCCAGCTCCTGCTTCCTCCCGACCCGACCCGACTCGACTTCCGCTTCCCGCCCCCCGCCTCCGGACCGGACCCGAATACCGCTCCCCCCCCCCCCCCGGACCCGATCCCGACACGGACCCGACTCCCGCTTCCCCTCCCCCCGCCCCTGGACCGGACCCGACCCGACCCCCCGGACTGGACCCGACCCGACTCCCGCTTCACCCCCCCGCCCCCGCCTCCGGACCGGACCCGACACCGACCCGACTCCCGCTCACTGGAGCCGACCTGACCTCCCTCTCCCTCTCCCTCTCCCTCTCCCTCTCCCTCCCTCCCCCCGACCCAAACCGAACCCCCTCCCACCACTTCCCCGACCCGCGCTCCCCCCGACCCGACCCGACCCAACGCCACCTACCTGTAAATCTGGTGCTGGGGACGGGGACGGGCCCTGCCCGAAGTCTCGGGCCCGGCCCGTTTAGCCTCCCTCCCCATCTCCTTTCCCCCCCCCATCTCCTTTCCCCCCCCCATCTCCTTTCCCCCCCCATCTCCTTTCCCCCCCCATCTCCTTTCCCCCCCCATCTCCTTCCCCCCCCATCTCCTTTCCCCCCAATCTCCTTTTCCCCCCCATCTCCTTCCCACCTAATCTCCTTTCCCCCCCAATCTCCTTTCCCCCCCAATCTCCTTTCCCCCCCAATCTCCTTTCCCCCCCATCTCCTTTCCCCCCCCATCTCCTTTCCCCCCAATCTCCTTTTCCCCCCCATCTCCTTCCCACCTAATCTCCTTTCCCCCCCAATCTCCTTTCCCCCCCCATCTCCTTTCCCCCCCAATCTCCTTTCCCCCCCATCTCCTTTCCCCCCCATCTCCTTTCCCCCCATCTCCTTTCCCCCCATCTCCTTTCCCCCCCAATCTCCTTTCCCCCCCAATCTCCTTTCCCCCCAATCTCCTTTCCCCCCCATCTCCTTTCCCCCCCATCTCCTTCCCCCCCATCTCCTTTCCCCCCATCTCCTTTCCCCCCATCTCCTTTCCCCCCATCTCCTTTCCCCCCCATCTCCTTTCCCCCCCATCTCTTTCCCCCCCATCTCCTTTCCCCCCCATCTCCTTCCCCCCCATCTCCTTCCCCCCCATCTCCTTCCCCCCCATCTCCTTTCCCCCCTTCTCCTCCTCCTCCCCCTCCCCCCCTTCTCCCCCCCTCCCCCTTCTCCCCCATCCCTCCCCCTTCCCTCCCTCTGCTCCCCCTCTCTCCCTCGACCCGCCTCCTCCCCCTCCCCTCGCTGTCAGAAACACAGACACTGACAGACAGAGAATGAGAGACACACACACACAGACAGACAGAGAGATAGAGACACTGACAGAGACACACTGGGGTGGGGCGCATCCCAGCACGATGTTGGAGGGCTCCCGGTGCTGCAATCGGTAAGTAGAAAGTGTTTTATTTATTGATTTAAAAAAAAAATTATTTCTTATTCATTTTTTTTGATTGATTTATTGATGTTTTTATCATTTATTATTGATGATGGCTCTTTATTTGTAAAACTGAAGTGTTTAATGTTTGTAAACTTCCCTTTAAACCCCCCCCCCCTCCATTCCCTACGCCTGATTTGTAACCTACACCTGATTTTCTAAAGTGTAGACAAGGTTTTTTCGAGCGTACAAAAATCTTCACTTACTCCATTCTAAGTTAGTTTGGAGTAAGTTTTCACTGACGAAACTTTGAAAACAGGCGTAAGTGGCCGGACACGCCCCCTTTTGAAAAAAAATTTCTGTTCCAAAGTGAAACTGTTCTAACTGACTAGAACTGGAGCAAACGAAATGGCGAGAATTCCGATTTCTAAGATACTCCGTTCTACACCAGTTGCTCCTAAAAAATCAGGAGCAAATCATGTCGAAACTTGGGGCCATAAAATGGCAGATTATTTCTCTAGTGTTAACATTATTTCCAAGATACAAAGTAACTGAATATTTGAAATCTGTTAAATTCGTGTTTGTTATTTTTTTGAGGTAGGAAAAGCCATGTTCCACTGGATAACTGGCTGAATTATTGACAAACATGTGCCTTGGGATCTATAACTATTAAAGATGGTATTCTTTAAGCATATTGGGTAATAGTCAGAGGGAGGATAGAGCAGCACGCTAAAATCAAAGACGTTAAAGGTGAATATGTTATTGGCTTGAAAATGCACAATGCTTATTTAATGTATGTTGTAAAACATTGCATCCAAGGGGTAGAATGTTTGACTAATATGGCACAAATACAAACTTTGTCTCATCTCAAAATAAAATGAGTATGATTGTGATTGACTTGGGTGTGGCTCAGGGAGGTTTTCAGACATGCGAAGTCAGGAGTCACTACTCAGTAAGCACCGTGGAGGCAGACTGGCACTTGATAATATACTTTCTCTTTCCTTTAGCAATGAAGTCTCTAGAGTAGCAAGATATGACCATAGTCAGCATGCCAATCAGTTCATAATCATGTTCTGCTGCTACAGTCAGTTGTTGGCAAAATAGCTATAATCTAATCAGGGAACCTTTATTTAGGCGTGGGAAGCTGCTCTATATATTAACGCAGTCAGTGATGGATGACTGGTGGGTACGGGGATGAGTAGCAAGTTCATCCAGCGTCATCGGTGTGAGGTCGGGTCGATTTTAACTGCCGGGTCTCATTTACACTAGCGGGCTGCCCACCCGATTGTGTCGGGAACGAGCGGCCCACACACTTCTCGAAGCCTATTTAAAACATGAAGGCTTCTCTTAAAGGGAGGTTTCATTCACTTCTTGAAGATTGCTGTGTTATACTGCTGCAAAGGAGAGATTGTGAGAACTTAGTTGATGGCAAGTCCACAAGTTTTCTAACACATTTTGGAGGTCCGGGTAGAAGATGTAAGGTCAAGGAGAAACATTCTCTCTTCAATTAATGGTAAGATGATTGTGAAGGCCACTATCCAACAGGCCTGGAGAGAGGTGGTTGAGTTTGACAGTTCAAGGAGCATCACCCCCAGGACCTGGGTTCAATGCAGAAAAAGATTCAGTGACTTGACCAGAGTAGCATGTGTGTGTACAGGTTTTCAATTTTCCATCTCTCAGCATAACCTGGCACAAGCCTTTTCCCTCCATTCCCATGGACTTTGAACACGTCCCTTTGCTGCATCACATTCTTTCTCCACCAATCACAAGGAGACTGTACTACTTCTCCTCCTTAAACACTTGTGCACCTCTTCCTTTCTGCCTTCACAGCAGTCACTAACAGCATTCTCTTTTCACATGGTAACAGTTGCAGAACAAGGAAGAAGGAAGCCTTCTCGTGACTCTCTTCTCACCAGCCTTCAGGCACTTTTTTTTTTTAAGAGGGGTCTACACTTGGTGAAGCACTCAGCAGGCATGAGCAGGAGCAGGAACTAGCAGAAAGGGTAGCCCAGGAGACAGATCGCCAGAATGTAAGCTCGCACTGAACTTTGCTGTGGAGGAAACTGATGCTGAATCTGGGAGCCCAGCCTCAAGAGAACAATTTTTTCAGCACAATTACAAGTATATGATATATTGGAAAGCATGCCAAGGAGTTACCATAAAAGGCCTGAAAGTTTGGAGGTGTCTGCTTCCAGCTTGTGTGGCATCCTGTCGCAGGACATCAGCAGTCTGCTGTCTTCATGGAACGTGTGGCAACCTCTGTGGACACTGTAGCCAGGTCCTCGCATCAGGAGTCTGTGTCTCCAACTTTTGCAGCTTTGATGGTAGGTCAAACTACTGCATTCAGACTCTGGGTTCCAACATCTGCTCCACCTTGGCTAGACTAATGTACCACATTGATAGGATCTCCTCAAGTCTGTTGTCCTACAGATTAGTGAGAGTGATGAGGTGCAGCCAAATGGGAGTGGCAATGGTGCAAGAGGAGTGGCCCTCTCTCAGAATGTCGGGTGTGTTTGCTCCATCAACCGATCCCGGCCATGGTGCCAGAAAGCCAGCAAGTCCAGACTGCTCCAGCAGCAGCCAAGGTGCTGCAATCTGCAATCACCGACTACAAGTATCTCAAGGGTTCCACACTTAAACAACAGCAGCCTTCGAGCAGATTTGCTTAAACCACTGGGGGCTCACCACATAGGAGGAGGAGGAGGAGGAATATTAAAGAAAGGAACTATGGGTTGACATTTGGATGAAAAATAAGTTCAGGGCAATTATTTGTTTTATCCTTTTCACATTTTCCACTTTTGTCTAAAGTGTGGTTTCATAGCAACTTATAATTCTGCATTGTCAGGATGTCGTACGTACAAGGACCAATTATAGGAACCAATGTTGTGCACCCCAAGGGCACCTGAAAGATGTCTCACGCAAAATTTTTCAAGTGACTCTGGCAGCTACCTTAAACAGGCAATAAATCCCTTGCATATATATGTAAGGGGCTTAATACCTGTTTTAGGATCTCTCTTTTGAACGGATTTGTTTGGATGAAAATGAGACAAGTGGGAAGATGCCAGGCAGGTCAGGCTGTCCAACGGGTACTCTGTAAACTCTCGCCCACACCTGCAGCCCAGTGTCTGAAGAGAGAGGTAGACACTTTGTCAGATGTTGTTAGTGCGGGCTCCTCTTCCCAATGATGGCTGTACCAACTGACCCTGGTGGCATCAAGATACAATGTGACTGCCTGTCTAACCATTATGATAGGCTCTTCAGAAGCCTCCCACTTACAGCATGCCAGGCTTTACATGGTATTGCATGATGGTATCCCACATTTTACCCTAAGTAAACTAGAGGTGATCCAAAACTCAGCTGCCCATGTCCTAAATCAAGTCCCGCTCACCCATCATCCCTGTGCTCGCTGCCCTACATTGGCTTCCGGTTAAGCAAGTCTTGATTTCAAAATTCTCATCCTTATTATCAAATCCCTCCATGGCCTCGTCCCTCCCTACCTCTGTAATCTCCTCCAGTCCCACAACCCCCCGCGATGTCTGCATGCCTCTAATTCTGCCCTCCTGAACAGCCCTGATTATAATTGCTCAACCATTCGTGGCTGTGCCTTCTGTTGCCTAGGCCCCAAGCTCTGGAACTCCCTGCCTCTCTACCTCTCTTTCCTTCTTCACGACACTCCTTAAAACATACCTCTTTGACCAAGCTTTTGGTCACTTGTGCTGATTTCCACTTGTGTGGCTTGTTGTTAAATTTTAATCGCATAATACTCCTGTGAAGCACCTTGGGACGTTTCACGACGTTAAAGGCACTATATAAATACAAGTTACTGTCGTTGTTGAAAGAAGGCAAGCCAGAGTGATCAGGACATGGTGTTGACTGTTTGGCTGCATATGCCAAGGAGCCACCAACCATTTCTGTGGACCATTGCAAACCCACCTGTGAATGACTGGTAACCTGTCTTCTTAGAATCTGCATCAACAAAGGAGAAGTTGCTGACTTCTGTCATTTGCTGAAAGGACACCTGTGGCCTTCATACAGCACAAAGCTTGCACATGTGCAGGGACACTAATGGTCAATCAGCTACGGCTTGAAAATTGGCTGCACCTTCTTGCAGGCATGCAACAGTGTTGACTTATGGGATGGTGCTATAGATTTACGCACAAGAAATCCTTCCTCACAAGCACTTAGTGTAGCAACAGCTCAACTTCAGGAGCCATTAAAGCCATCTATGGGTCCCTTTCCCTTCACCTGCCATTTCTTAATCCCATGCCCCTGGGTTGAGATGTCTTTTAATGTTCCTCAGAAGGTTTCTAAAATTTGTCTCCCTCCTCGTAGCATGCCCCCTTTTTAGGGAAGACTTTGAACTGCTGGCCATCCATTTCTCACCTGAAAAACACCTTTGTGCCCTCATTAGCCCATCTGAAACAACTTTTAGGCAGGCCTTTATATTTGGGAGCCAGCAATCGCCCACTCCAGGCGTGTGGCTGTTTAGGTGCAAATCGGGGTCCTACATCTATTGTAGAATCAGAGCGAAATGGGTGGAGCAAGCACAGCATATACCGGTTCCATTTCACCAGCTGTTGAGAGGCCTTTCCAAAAAGGTCTTTTATTTTTTTTGTTGGACCTGGATCTCACCAAAAATTGTCTGGCTGGCTGCCGGCCAGTTTACATGGTCTCCCAGCATCTGCGAGTCACCTCCACCACCTCCCCCATGACCCTCGACAGGTCTTACCAGCTGAGTGTCTATGTGCTGCAGCCGGCCGATTGCCACAGGATAGCAGCTAGCTGCAGTAGGGTTGCCTCCAGCCACCTGTAGCTTGCCAGAAAAATTATGCTCGAAGCTGTAAGTGGTTCTAGGCTGAATGCTGCGTTGGGAGGACACTGCAAGTTTATTGCTGACATCTGGCCCATTCAGTGCCAAAACCGAAGTTCTTCCCCCTTTAAATTTAAGATCAAGCAATTTTCATCTCTTGCAAGTGCTGTTATTCCTAGAACCAACAGCTGGAACTGTGAATCATTGTGCAACTATGGTTTGAGATGCGATTCTGGTGAGCCTTAAAGCAGTGCAGAAGCGTTTTACACCTAAAAATGAAAATTGCCTCCATTTTGTTTCCTCCAATTAACCATGAGCAAGGCCGTGGGAGATTCACTAGTGAAATGGTAAATTGTCAGAGTAGGACACAGGCTCAAACTAGTGAAAGGAAAATTTTAGACTAATCAGAAAGTTCTTCTTCATGCTAAGAGTAATTAATGTATTGAATGGACTTCCAGGTAGAGGACTGAAAGCAAAAACCCTGGAATGATTTGAAAAACCTTTTAGATACTATGGTGGGTAGATTACAGGGTTTTCGACATGGATGAACTAAGATAAGCCAAATGGTTGTCCTCATCCATATTTGTCTTATGAACATTAAAGCACAAGGGAAGGCACAATGACATTTTTTTAAAGTGATTTGTTTTGGAGAAGGGATGAACTATAGGACAGCAGAGTATGAGCAACAGAGGGAGGTTAGCATGAGATGAAAGTTGTAAATCGGCGATGTTTCAGAGGTGAAAAAAGGTAGTCTTGGTGATAGACCGGATGCAGGGAAGAAAACTCAGCTCGATCCTACAGAATGCTGAGGATCCCCAGCACCAGCTTCAGCCTGAGCAAGTAGCTCGATGGAATCAGAATTAAAGGAAGGTAGGTGCTGGCAAGATCCTGAAAGATGGTTCAGTTTTGTCGACTTTAATCCGTAGGATGTTTTGACTTATCCAGGACTTGCTTTTGGACAGGCAGCTGAAGAGTGCAGCTGCCAATAGATGGTGGATGTAGAGAAGTGGAACTAGGTCTTGTTGGCGAATCTGTAAAAGCTGACCTGTGTGACTGTGGATGATGTTATCTAGGGGCAGCATGTAACTTAGAGGGACTTGAGGATGGAGCACAGGCACAAATCGGATGTACCTGTGTGGACAGGTGAGGAGAAACTTTGGAAATGTTGTGACTGGATTGGAACTGGTGGGACAAGAGCGAGCAGTAGCATTGAGGTAAATGACAGCAGTGAGGTGATAGTGAAGAATAGAGTGGTTAATGGTATTTGAGGAAGTGGAAACGTTGAGGAGTATGAGTGGCATAATCAGTTAAGACAATCACCAAGGATATAACTGATGATTTTTCCATGACTGCTTTCTGCTGTGGCCTGGTCATAATTTGAATTGCAGGAGCAGGATCTAGTGAGAGAGAGAGAGAGAGAGAGAGAGAGATAAGCATGGAGTTGGTGGCAAACACATAAGACCTTGGAGAGAAAGGGGGAGGCTAGAAATAGAGCAGCAGTTTGTAAAGATAGAGGGGACAAAAGAGAGCTTTTTATTATAATAGTTCCGCATTAATATGAGCAGCATAAGGAACAAACTACTGGAGTTTGAAGGCTGTGAATAAAATAAAAAGGTAAGCATAATTGTCTTAATCAAGAGGTGAATAATATCAAAGGATGGGGATATGTTTCATATAAAGGAATTAAAATGTTTTTTGAAGGTACAGGAAAAATAAATTGAGATGCAGGGTGGTACTTCAGGAAGGCAGGGTCTGACTAGTCAAAAGGGTTGATTTTAGCCTTAGACAAATAAAGGTCACTTTGCGTGTCAATAATGATACTAAAAACAGGACATCACTTGCAAATTGTTGTAGACCCGTGGAACAGCCAGAAAAAATTATACAGTTATTTAATCAAAAATGTGTCAGACAAAGATAGGAGAATAATTATGGATGATTTTTAATTACAACAATTTGCATATATATTTATAGATGTAGAAGGGACTCTCAAAGCATAGACTGTAGGGGTGATGTTAACCCTACCCGCCTGGCGGGCAGGCACTTAGATTGGGTGACTTACCTGCCAACATTCTGCACTGCTCACATAGTGTTAGCCTTACAGACACCCACTTTAAGCCGGTGGGATACTTATTTAAATATACAGATCATGTAAGGGCAGGGGGGCAAAGGGCGAAGAGGATCCACAGCCAGAAGAGGCCAAAATAAGTATGGTTTTTTACTTTTTTGTTCATTCCTGTGGGGCCAGGAGGAGTAGGTGTCCTGCTCCAGGCCCCAGATGTTTAGCCCTTCCCTGTTCTGGAGTCCCGCCTTCCCATATGTGAGACCCGCCAAAAACCCCAACTTACCTTGTTGCCAGCGACTGTTCCTTTGGTACCGGTTTTTGCCCGTTTTGGATGGGTCATCATCATAGGCAGTCCTTCGAAACTGAGTGGACTTACTTCCACTCTTAGTGAGTTCTCAAGTGACTGAACAGTCCAATACATGAATTACAGTCTCTGTCACAGGTGAGACAGACAGTCGTTGAAGGAAAGGGTGGGTGGGGAGTCTGGTTTGCCGCACGCTCCTTCCGCTGCCTGCGCTTATTTTCTGCATGCTCTCGGTGATGAATCTCAAGGTGCTCGGCACCCTCCTGGATGCTCTTCCTCCACTTAGGTTGGTCTTGGGCCAGGGATTCCCAGGTGCCGATGGGGATGTTGCACTTTATCAAGGGGGCTTTGAGGGTGTCCTTGAAACGTTTCCTCTGCCCACCTGGGGATCGCCTGCCATGTAGGAGTTCCGAGTAGAGCGCTTGTCTTGGGTGTCTTGTGCCGGGCATGTGTACAATGTGGCCCGCCCAACCAAGCTGATCGAGTGTGGCCAGTGTTTGGCAACTGACTGATGGCATGCAGATGAGACCTGGGAGTTAAAATTGCCCAGGCTTCACACTATCTCACCAAACCCGTCCCCCCGCCCCCCCAGCCTGTTAAAATTGAGTCTCTAATTTCTCAGGAGAGATAAATTGATCAGTAAGACTGGTGGGGAAAACATTGAAGAAAGACAATGCTTTAAGGATATATTTAAGAGCATGCACACAAATGAACATTGTGGAGAGTCAGAAGTTTGATATCAAAATTTGGACCTAAATAATCAAATAGGAAGATTACATATAGAACTAAAAAACATTTGATATTTTGGAACAGGTAAGGTAACTGAAGAATGTGGGTGTTTGAAAATATATAAAAGTTATATCCTGAATCAATGTGAGAAATTTTAAGCCCATAAAACGAGTGGATTCGGGTCAGGTGGGCAGGAAAAATATAAAAAAAGTCAACACTTGACTCCACCCACAGTGGGACTGATGGCGGGCGACCAATCAGTTCCCAGGTAACAAATCAATCATTTAAATATTTTAATGAGGCTGCGTGACTCAGATATTTTCTCTGTTCCAGCTTTAACATTGGCCAGACGGGTTTCCCGGGCTTTGGGAAACCCGGCAGCTAAAGGGAGGTGAGGCCTGCTGCATGGAGGAGGTAAGTGCTTTTCCCGCACGGCTTGTGGGCCAGGAGCAGCAGGAGTGCTTCCCCCACAGACCCCAAGCAGAATCCCCCAGCCCCTCTGGTGATCCTCTGAGTGTCCTCCACAGTCCACAATCTCATCCCAACCTACCCCCATGTTCTCCAAGGACCCTCCATGGTCTCCTCTCATCCCACGATCCTTTCTTCTGCCTGCTTCCCCCCTCCCACCCCCGCTCTCGCTGGGTCTCCACTCAATGCCCCTCTGACCATCCCCATCGATGTCGCCCTCAACACTTGATCACCCAGGGCCTTCCTCTCTGATTTCTCCTTGCCCCTACCACAACACCTTTTCCTCCTCCCCCTGACCCCTAATCTCTCTGGGCTCCACATCGATGCCCCTCTGACTCCTCCAGCCCCTCCCATCGATGTCTCTCCAAATCTACCCAGGTCTCCCCATCGATGTCCACTCCCGACATCTTCGGCCTCTCCCTCCCCATCAAATTTCCCCAACTGTTGATCACTCGGGGGCCCCCTCAATGATGCCCCCTGACTCTTGGGGGCCGAATTTGCCCCCCACCCCATTTTGTGTGTTTTTACCACCGCGGTGGTTGAGGTGGCCTCTTGAGTGACATTCCGCTCTTTGGTTTTTTTTCACTTGGATCTGGAAGTCGCTCTTAATGGGGGTGGTGATTACATGAGAGGGGTGGATACGCAGCATTGGCAACACCTGAGGGGCGGAAGTTTGGGGGGGGGGGGGGAGTGCGAAGTGGCTGTGGTGATGATGTCTTTACGGCACCACGTCACAACGGCTCTCCCCTTTACTTAAAGGGGAGAATCTTCGTGATTTCAAAACTTCGGCCCACTGGACTACCAAGGTTGGTGTCAGCCGGGCCAGCAGCTTGGCACCTGAGAGAGGGGTGCCTGGCTGCCTGTTAGTGGCAGTCGGCCGATTTTTTAAAAACACATGGCGGCAGCGGCAGTAGGTTCTTCCCTTTAAGGGGAGCCGCACCACCATTGCAGAAGGCCACAGCCTCACTGGACCACTGGGGAAAAAACTGGTTTTGGCATCGCCGGGCGGGCTGAAGATTTTCAGAGGGGCATCTCTCCATCGGGGGCGGGGGGTGGGGGGGGGCAACGGGGTTTATGGTGGTGCGCACTGTGATGACGCACTTTACACGGATCGGCAGCAGTGGAGCGGTGGGGAGGATCAGGGCAGTACCGGCTTAACACGGGAGCAGAATTTTGTTCGTGGCAGCTATTACAAGAACAGTTGGCAGCCATTGCACTCCACAGCATGGCCGCCGATTTCCGGTGTTAACAGGCCTTAAAAAAAGGGCCAATTTAGGCCCCTTGATCTCTTTCACCTCCCCCAAATCGATGCCCCCCGATCTCTCCCTCCCCACTCTCCGATTCCCGGTTGCAGCCTGGTGTTAAAATCAGCAGGACCCTAGGGAAACCCGTTCTTCCACGTTTCCCGATCACAAAACTATCCCCTGCTTTCTCCCCGCCTCCCGATTAATATCAGGGCCAATAGTTCTGGATAAAGAAAGAACCAGAAAACCAAATTGTATGAACATTGAGAGAAATAAAAGGACACTTCAGTATGTTACAGTTTACAAGTTGGTAAAGTATTAACAAAGAAGTAGTTTCCTTAAGAATGAAAAACATTAGACCATGAGGAGGCAAATAGCATTGCCATGTTAAAAATACTTTCTGTCCTTTTCTGAAGCTGGTGACTGAAGGGTTTAGTTTAACAGTACCTCACCCAAACTGTCATCCTTCAAATCTGAGCCTATACAGCGACTGTGGACAGGTCCATAAGACCAGAGGAAGGAGAAATTACAAGCCTGATCCTATTCTTGCCGAATACCGCACCATTGCTCTCGCTGAGGCCAAGTAACTCAGCACAGACCAGGGATTTGGTACTGGGACTGTTCCTAATCAGTATGGTTCAGTATCACACTGCAATGTTTCAGTTTCAGCATGTTTAACCATAAGGGAATGCTATTGCAGATTTTTTTTAATTATTTAGATTTTTGAAAAGAAAAAAGCAGAAACTCCTGATTCAACAGGGAGTAGTTTCATATATTTGATGCCAGGGCTGGAGGAAGAAAAAAATAATCTTTGTTAGTCCTGAACAACAATGTTGGTGAGGCCTTTTTGTATTTCTGCTTTTTATGCTCAATTCAAACAAATGAGAATTGAAGTATATTAATTTAAATGCTGAGAATATAATTCAAGATATGCTGGAAGCCAAATAATTAATCACTGCCCTCGTGTATATTTTTCCATGGAACAGCATTGATATCCTTTATCACATGTGCTATAACTAGAGTTTCTATGGACAGTGTGGTAGATCATAGAATCATAAAATGATACAGCACAGAAGGAAACCATTCAGCCCATCATGCCTGTGCTGCCTCTTTTGTAGAGTTATCCAATTAATTAAACTCCACTGCTCTTACTCCATAGCCCTGCAACTTTTCTCTGATCTGCTCTGTTGCATAGTGTGTGTGCAATTAAGGAACCCAGAGACTGGTGTATCTTTGATGGAGGAGGAAGAGCAGACCAGGATTGAAAAGGACCCATCAGGTGAATATCCCTATGATAAATCCTAGTTCAGTGTCTTGGGGGGACTATGGACATGGCTTATGCCTTGCCTGAAAGATTCTACAGAAGCACTTCTCAGACCATTCCTGAGGTGCAAATACAAAGGAGGCGACAGAGACATTGGGCCGAAAATTGCGGCCTTGCCGGGTGTGTACAAAGTGCGAGGCCTCTCGGCACACAATGCGCATGCACCGAGAACCGGCTTTTCTGATCTGTCAACATTTCTTTAGATAGATCCTACACATCTCCACAGGAAGGACATCTGCTGGACAAAGATTGGGATATTTCCCAACTCTTGCCCAGCGAATGACCTTTAAACTTTTATGCCTGGTAAAAGCAGGCGTATAGCCTACTTTTACCAGCGTAACACTGTTAAAACATAGAAAAATTAAATGTAATCATTCATTTTTATATTAAAAACTCTGTCCATTAAGGTAAGTTTATTTTTAACCCTATTAAAACACGTTTAAAAAAATGTCCAAAAACTATTTTTTTTTCTAAAACATTGTGTTTCAATTAATTTTAAATATGTGAGGTGTTTTTTGTTTTAGGAGATTATTTTCATTGATAGTAATGGGAGCCCGTACAAACAGAGCTCCCATTAATATCAAATGAAGGCCTCTGCCCAGAATCCTACGTTCGATAGATTTTTTTCAGGTCAGAGGCGTTCGTACGAAGGAAGTCTCGGACCGCAATTTTCGGCCTGGATCAATTCACGTTAAACCATGAGATGTGTGTACAAGCAGTGACAAAATAGTATCGTGAAATATCGTTAGTTCAAGCATTGTGATGAATGTAACATCTCAAGGCACAGGTTGGCAGTAACTGATATGTAAGTATTAGCACTGCCATCAGATTTGCTTTTAAAAGCCAAAAGGGTGACCTAATTGGAAACTCATCTGTGAGATCTACCTGTAATCATTCACAAAAGTTCAAGAGAGGCTGCTTATGCAGCCACTAATAATCTTGCAGACAAGGTCAGGATGCCACTCGAGGCCAGATTCAGTATTGAGGACATTTCCTCCTGAATCTTCATGGCTTCCACCACTTCACAACAGCAGGATCATGTGGCCTGAAGCCATTTTGCTGAGCCTGGATGTTGTTCTTCACATTTAAATAGTTTAATCTGTGTTAAGACCAGGCTTCAGATGGAGTTAATTGGTGAAACCATGTGCTCTAAATTAAAAAGGTGAAAATAGCATTCAGAGCACATTTTATTGAAACCCAACTCCCTGATTAGCATATTCACAGCAGAAAATAGCACACAGTGCTTCAGTAACAGGGAGGAACGAAAGATAACACAAAATAGCATAAACAGCCATTCTAATACACTTCGATGACAAGCCAAGATGAAATTACAATTGTCCTGACACAAATTGCCCCGGAGTCTTGAGGCAAAGTGAAAATTGTGTGCAAGGTATGTTACTACTGTATTATTATTACCATTTAACATCGAGCTTGAAAAAGAACAATTTGTAAGTCATTTCTAATAGTCGCAAGATATAAACTTTGATTTCCTTACGCAACATGGTAGTAATATTCTGCCATCTGTGCAGTGTACGTGTTGCAAAACAAACTCATGGAGCAAGGTGAACAGCTTGTGAGCACGGCTTTCTAAACTTCCATATCAAAATCAACAACAGCTAAATTGAAACAGTATGAAGCCTGTAGCACAATTCAGAGAAGAGAGATACGTCCATGTCGCGTTCGTTTATTGGATGAAAAATATGCGTGGTGGAGGGCGGGGGGCGGCGGGTGGTGCGGATCCAATTTTGGGTCATAACATCTAGTGCCCGATCACCACTGGAACTGCACCGACTGCCAAAGGTCCAGGGTCTGAAACGTGCATCGGTGAGGGGCAAGATTCAATGAGGCCTGAAAACGGGCATGGGGATCACAATGCTCGATCTGTCCGTGCATGCTGAAAGTAGTGCAAGCAGCACATGATATTCGTGCTGCCTGCTTATTGCCATAATTGCAGCGCTGCGCTCAATACTAAATGCGCTGTTGGTTGGCTCAGCGCTCTACAAGGGGCCCAATATCATGTGGAGTCTGTCTTCTACTTAACGGTTGCCTGCAGAGTCAAAGGCTGTTCTGCACTTCTTAAAGGGGAGGTGCTCTGTTACAGTCGTAACTGGAGCTGGAGCAATATGTCTCAGCAGGGGAGGGAGCGTGCACCTCAGATCTCAGATGTAGCACTGGAGGCCTTGGTCTATAGGAGGACATAGGTCCACTACCCATAGGGGGCAGGAGGCCTTCCAGACACACTGTGCAAAGGCAGTGGCAGGAAATTGCAGAATCTGTCAGTGCCAGCAGTCTTGCCCCAGGACATGGATCCAGTGCTGGAAGAAGTTTAATGACCTCACTCGAGTGGTCAAGGTGAATGAATGCCTCTTCAAATGCCATATCCCACCAACTGCACCATGGGCCTCACACACTGCTCAATGCACTGCACCCCTATCACTCACCTACCAACAATCTCTAGCAATCACGACTCATACCTCATAATCATAGCTTCACCTCACCCTCACACACTTAATCATCATAGGCAGTCCCTCGAAACAAGGATGACTTGCATCCATGCTAAAAAAGGATGAGTTCACAGGTGTTTCAATGAAGGACCTAATAATCCAGGTCCTGAACTACATCCTGAAGGGTGGAAGATGCCTATGCGTAGATTTTTTTAACGTGTGGTGGCCGTTGCATACCAGCCACGACATGGGCTTGACAGAGCCAGGTCTTGGTTCAGTAGCAAGGGTTATCCAAGGCGACTGGAGACCTGCTCCGCTGCACGGACCTAGTGTGGACACATACCGCAGTGTGGGCTGGCCCGTACTTCCCCTGGGCCCCTGGCCCCGAACTCACTCCTCTCCTGGGCCCCAATCACATCCCTCCACTGTCTCTCGCTGCTCCTGCTGTATCTGCCCATGCTCCAATCAACGACCTGGACCTTGATGACGTCACTCATCACTGTTGTTGCTCTCCTGCACCAGCTCGCGCTGTACCCTGCAGTGGCCTCCGCGCTGCTCCCTGGCCGCTGCTCGCCGCTCCTTTTATGGCCCTGACCTGCTGCTGGTGTTCTCACGAAGGTCGGGGCCTCCACGCTGCTCCCAGGCCGCCACTCACTGCTCCTTTTATGGCCCTGACCTGCAGCAAGCCTCACAACCATATCTCACACCTTGCACACAATGCCAGCTATTCAACCTTGACTGGCACATCGCCCAAACACATTTCATCACACTCACTGACACACTTCCCTTTCTCTTGCAGGCTAAGGTGGCCCATAACAGGAGAGAGCAGTAACAAACAAACTGGGTGAAAGCACGGCTACACAACCGAATGAACCCCCATAGAGGAGACTGTGCTGGAGATCATTGGAAGGGCAGGCACCGAGGCTGTGGTGCTGGGCGAGGCAGAAAGTACTGATGTTGACGGGATGCTTATACCTAATCCTTCTTCTCAGATCTTACTTCCCCCTCATCCACAATCTCTTCTCACTTTAAGCTACTGATGGTTTATGCATGGACATCTTCCTTCTCCCCGCCCCCCCTGCACCCCTTCCCTCACTACAAGCTGGTCCAGGTGCGTTTCTCCTTTCAGATATCCAAGAACTGCCAGCAGCCCAGCCTGTTCAGCAAAAAGTAGAGGAGGAGAGTGCTGGAAAACAAGCGGTACCATCACTCGAACTGACAATCCCAGGCACCAGTTCGGAAAATGGCACGGCGCTCTGCACTGTAGTTTAGAGGCATTTGGTGAGGCATTTGGACTGCAGCCTGACCAGGGGGAAAGGGTAGCACAGCTATACACAAGTTCAGTTGCACAGGACTTTGATGGGCAATCTTCAGAAGAAGGTTGGTGGGCATGATGCAATGGCAGGCCTGCCAGAGAGCCACTTGTTAGTGTCTCTCTGGAGGAGTCCAGCTCCAACATTGCATGGGACTTTGCGCGGAGCTTGATGCCCATGATTTCCTGGATGGAAGTGATGGACAACTCCATTAGTGAACTTGTGGACCCAACCATGATGGGCGATGTCTTAGCTTCCATTGCAGCACAAGCGGAAGTGACCCAATATCTGAGAGCTACAGTGGAAGCTCAGACTCCTGCCATGCAGGCTCAGCTTGCTGCCATGCAAGATCAGACTGCTGCCATCATGGCTGAGCTTACTGGGTGGAAACAGGCTTGCAGGTCTCATAGCAGTCCAGCAATTTGTGCTCGAACAAATGGCTAGAAATGCTGAGGCGGGGCAGTCCCGTACACTGCACCAAAAATAAAGGAGGGCAATTTACAAAATGGTGGCCCCTCCACGCAGACCGAGTGGTGAATCCTTACCGACCCATGGCCGCCTCAAAGGTTACGGCTCTTATACAAAGGGTCAATTTTGGCTCCCTGATGTCCACGCCAAGGTGGTGCAGTCTCCAGCCGAGTCTTCTAGACCCAGAGCTGCTCGAGGTCATCCTGTAAGGCCATCTGCAGTCTCCCCCACTGAAAATCAGCAGCCTTCCATCAGCCATGCTGCAGCCACTGGAGTAGCACTGTGTAGTAGCACTGGAATAGGCAAAGGCACGCGAAAGACCGATAATAAGGGAATGCACAAGGGTGATGATTGACTTTGTAATACTATATTGGAATGTTTGTTCTGTCGGGGCTTTCATTTCAGCATTGTGCCCAAGAGGACACTGTGATGTTTCATGACAGAGGGATGGTAAGGTGGGAAAGTGCTGAGTAACAGGGATCTGGGGTTTCATTCAGGGGAAGCGGAGTCTGATGATGCACTCACGGAAGCCCGTCCAGAGTCAGAACTTACAAGCTGCCTTCTCTTTCTCTTCCTCCTCCTCCTTATCCTCTTCCTCGCTCTCCTCCTGCTCCTCCTCTTCCTCTTCCTCCTGACATGTTCACAGAACCCGTGGTGGCAAGATTTGCACCCTGATGGTGGCCAAGTTGTGGCGGATGCAGCAGACCACCATGAATTGGGACATGTGCTCCGGCGAGTACTGGAGGGCTCCTCCCGAGTGGTCAAGGCAATGAAACTGTTGCTTCAGCACCTCGATGGTCTGCTCGATGAGGTGCCTTGTAGCAGCTTATTTGGTCATTTTATGATTGCTGGCCATCATAAGTGGTGGGGTTGCGGAGGGAATCATCTGTCAAGTGTAGAGTGGATAGCACTTGCCATCGAGCAGGCACCCTCTGGTTCAAAGTGGTGGCTGTAAGATTGCCGGTACAGCGGACTGGTGCAGGATGAAGGCATCATTGCTGCTGCCAGGATACCAGACATTCACCATCATGATGCACTGGGTGTAGTCGCACACCAACTGCAAAATAAGTGAGTGGTAGCCTTTGCGATTATGGTACATCTCAGCATTGACATGTGGTACCTGAAAAGCCATGTGTGTGCAATCAGTGGAGCTGATATCCTGGCAAAGCCACGTACATACTTCTCCTGTTTCTCTCTGTTTAGAGAGAAAACAATGAAGTCCCTTCTCCTGGAACACAGAGCCTCTGTGACCTGTGGATGCAGCAATGGGTGGTGAACTGGGAGATGTTTGCTAAGTCCCCTGCTCCAGTCTGGAAGGATCTGCTGGCTAAAAAAAAAATCAGGACCACTGTCACCTTGAGGGCCACTGGCAGCACCGTTGTCGCCCTGCTCTGAGGCTGCATGTCGGGGTCCAAGAGGTGGCAGATTTCTGTGACCACCTCCTTGGCTAAGAGGAGCCTCCTAATAAACTGCTCCTGGATTAGGTGCAGGTAAGAGAAGTGCTCTTGGAAGAAGCTAGATGGGTTAGCCTCCAGCTGAGAGCCCTCCTGCCCCCCCCCCCTCCTCCTCCCTCTGCGAGCAGCTTGTCTTTGCTGCCTCTGCTTCATCTCCCTGCCATGCTGCAGCGCGAGGGGGACTGCAGCTAGCGCCCCTATGACTGGGAGCAAGTGGGTTAGTTAAGGGCCTTCTATTAGGAGTCAACGTCCTCCCAACATCCAGCAGCACTCCCTGCACAATTTACCAACTTTACAAATGTCTTCCAGCAAGCCAGTATTGATATAAACTCTGCAAGAGCCAGTACTAGAGAAATAATCAACTTACCTGCAAGTTGGATGTATCCCTTTAACTAGTGCTGTAGGAGGGGTCCCTGTGCGTATTTAGGAGAGGGTGTTGATTGGAATAGTGACACTTTGCTTGCTCCACAATGCCGCTGGCCTGGGCTCGTGCCTTTCTGGGTCACCTCCACCCCCAGAATTTACCGATGCACGGCTTGGCACCGAACTTGGCCACATCTTTCAAGGCACCAACTGACGAGTTACAACGGACAACAAATTGGTGTCTGCGGCTCACCGCTTTTATGGAGATGAGGCCCAAAGCCTAATTTCTAGTGAGCCTTGGGCCGACTTTGTCAGGCTCACTTTCCAGGCCCAAGGACCGATTCGTGGCTGTTTCTAGCACTACATGAATTTTTCCACCTAGCTTTTCCAATTTAGCTAACAAATTGCTGAAGATTTATTTTCTTTAAGCTTATTACATGATATAGGCCCCTCGGTTGTGTTACAACCTTGTAACTCCCCTTATTTATCCATTATTCCAAATATATAGGTCGTGGTGCCATTGCGTTATTTGTTTTTCTTCCTGGAGTCAGACCCATATTTGAGGGTCTACTGTGCAAGTAAAGGGTAAATGCAAATTAATCAGCATCATATTTTTATTAGTTGCTCATTATAAGAACTTGGTTCGAACATTCTGGACTCCATGTTCTATGTTGCACGCAAGAAGCATGAGCATTCACACAAAGAATTATTTTTAACTTCACTGCAGCAAATGTAAGGAAATAGGAAAATAACAGTCCAAATGATAAAATAAAATTACTAATATTTTGATATGGAAATTTATGAAATGACCTGTTTTGTTTTCCTTGACATCTTTCCCAAACGAGGCTGAAAAAATATCCTTTAGCAGTGCAGTTGCTGCAGGAGCTGAATTTTACTCATCTGACAAGAAATCCTAATCCTGTCAATTTTGTAAGATTGAGAATCCCTCTTGACAAAAAGTTGAAGTGCTGACAAACGAATGACTTGCGATCCATGTCTGCTCATGGGAAGTCCATTTTAAGCCTTTAGGACAATAGCCAGAGGCAAGGTTGAAACACACAACCTTGCAGGTGAAAAGCAGCAGTTAGTTATCTAGAAAATGCCTCGTAGCTTGGACTGTAAAGGAGCGACCATGACGTGATATGTTGGATTTAATGAAATTTGATATATTGTTATGTATTAATATTAGCAACGAAATGTTAGCAGGTGTTATTCTAAAACAACTTAATTGTTGAAAATAAAAAGTAATTTAGCACATTCATAGACAATTTAACACTGTCGTAGGTTACATTACAAACTTCCCTTACCAGTTCGCCTGCTCTTTCTATTTATTAAAACTTTTCATGCAGTAAAAACATTTTACTTGTTAATGAGGGAAAATGGAAGAATTAATGACATAGAGTTGGATCTTCCAAGATGTCTCCTGTAACCATGCAAAACCATCTCCCTTTTCCTGTATGTAGTTTAATTTCTGTGTTAAGGTTCAGTAAGCAAATGCAAATAGATTTAATGATTTGCATCAGTAGATCATTTCTCAGTATAATATCCTTTGCTATTTTGGTCAAGGACTTTTTTCTTTAGTAAGCTTCACCTATTTCCTAGAGCAAAAATTATTAATATTGGGTAACATTAAGATATGTTCAAATGAGGAGAGAGATGAATTTATCATGTAGTTACAGTCAGATTGGTCCATCATCTTTCCAGTCAGGTTAATTGCAGCAGAGGATATGTAAAGTACATTACATGTGAAGAATGCATGGGGAGTTGTGAAAAATAATGGACTTTAATGAAATGCTTTAAACAGCCACTTTAATTTAAAACTTTAGGAATTCTTTTAAATATTTATAATCGTAAAACTTTTTGGGGAGAATGCCAGTCCAGTATTGCACTAAAGCTACTCTAGTTTTTTGTACAATTGCACCTTGTAGAATGGCCAATGTTAACTGATAAATATATTCTTTAGTGTGTGCTTTATGGAAAATGTCCCGTTGAAATGGTATTGTACTAAAAGCATTAAAATATAGAGACGTACAAAGAACTTGATTTCTTCTTGGTTGTCCTTATTCCTTCCTATCCTTGTTTTTTTTCTGAACTTCCTTCATTCCCTTTTTCTCTTGATCCATACTTACCATGTTCTAAATGAAACTAGGTCACAGAGAGGAGGACATTAGTTGAGCTTTGTTGGATGATTTGATTCCAAGCAAAAGAAGGAACAAATTTCCAAAGTCTCCCAGCACACCTGTGAGTTGCGATTTTTGTTATTTTCTTCGGAGTCTTATTCCACCACTTGAGTTTCCCAGATCTGTGTGATTTACAAAATATTGTCAGAATTTGCTAGTGTGTTCTTTGCATATCAAATGTCTCTAAAGGAGCAGGTACCCACCACAAAATGGCACAACACATTCCAAGCTGTTTCACACAAATTTTAGATCCATAACATTGTGCAAAAAGCCTGTCCTGTGATTGCTGTCTACCATTTCAAAGCATTTTCCTTGCCCTTGTGCCTGCTGTGTTAAGTGCAGAAAATAGGTAATGACAAGGAAAGTACCTTATTGGAAATTAGAAATGCAGTTTAGTGTTTTTTCATGAATAATACAAAATTATATATATATTACACGAATATGTATATAATTTGGTAACCCCTACTGTGATAGATGGTATTGCATAGTAACTGGGATATTTTCCCTAATTGAGAATAATGTTACAAGGTTTTATAATTGAACCACATTTCGTTCAGGATACTGCAGATCGTTTCATGAAATAAACTGTTGTTTTAATTTTTAAAATAAGATTGTTAAAAGAAAGTGCTGCAGGTAAGATTGGAGCTTTGCTCTTTGTGGAAGCTTGGAGGAGTGGAAGATTTACAGTGCAGAGGCTTAACCACCATTCCCATAAGTATTAATTTTAACTCTACTAATAAGAAACTGTGCAAAAGTGGAATTATGAGTTCACTAGTATCCTATGAAAGGTCAGTTGTTAAAAAGGCAGAGTCTGACATTCTGAGAAAAAGGTGCCTTCATTAATCATTCTGAAATTGTCAGCATAGAATTCCTTGACCAATAAATATAAGCAAGCTACAAGCGATTGTTTTAAACAACATTGCATTTAATAAGATTAATAAGATTATTTTGGACAGAATAAAGTGATTAAATTCTGTTCAGAACTGTAAAATCTTTATCATATTTCGAGGAACATTGTGGGTTATTTTATCTATCTTTGTATATGTAAATGATAATGTAAATTGCCTTACAGCTTTATGTCTCTCTTTAATGCAATTCCATCAGTTTTTAGATTTTATTTTTCTACTCTGCGTATTTTAGGCATAACATAGTTTTACGGGATGAATTACTCTTTTAATAGTCAAATAAAATCAACCAGATGTTTCATAATGTTGTACTCCTTTTATCTGAATAAGGAAAAGTATTAATTCATACATCTTTTAAGATATTATAAGGACTTTCAGTAGGTACAGTGTTGGTAAATTTTCTAGTGTCGTTACTTTTTGTCTTAAGTTTTTTGAAAGAAAAGTACATTTCTTTTCCCAATGGTTCCTTTTGTTAAGTAGCTTGGCATTCTTAATGACCTTTTCTGATCAAAATTACAGTAAGAGGAGTGCGTAAGTTATTGTTTGAGCTCTAGACTTCATGGCTACTCAAATTATGTGCTTCAGATCAAAACAGTTGTACAAAAGTTAAACTTGCAATATGGAGAATTGTTTGTGTAAACACCCAAATCTTTAGTTTCTGTTTTGCACCATCTAATACCATGTCCAACATGAACACTGGGCTCGGAAGTTGACACTAGAAATGGTATAAGTCCTTCAGGCCCCATCATGCAGCTGTAAGGTAGCATGAACAAATTCTGAGTACTATCTTTTCTGTATTTGTGTCTTTGACATGTTGTCGATGCTGTTGCCTTGTTAAATAATTCTCAAAACCTCAAAATTACACTGTGTTAATGATGGCATATGAACACTTTATACCTTATATGACATCCCTTATGCTGCTATTTTAATGCGGAGTTTATTTTAAATGGATTAGTGCCTCCATTAAAATAGCTGACAAAGGAATTTCTTACATAGACATGTTCATATGCTAATAGCATAATTTTAAGGCCCAAAAGTTTACATAAAGTGTATAGTAATCATATTCTATTTCTTAAAATACATATATTACTTATACAATATTTTCAATATTTGATGAAATATATGAGTAGTCTCAAAGATAGACCTGTGTTCTTGTGTATTTGATTTATCCCATTGACTGCTGCAAGATGTTCTATGAGTAGCATCAACATGTACAATGGAAGCTGCCTATAGTGAACTCAAAATAATGAAACTGTGTTTATATTGAAAAAATGTCAATGTCTCAATTCACTTAACATATGACTGAATGGCGTAAACTCCTTTTAATTTACAATGAAACCACTCACTTATAGTGAAAATCTGAATGCTAATCTTCAAGACTGTGAGAAGGTCTGGAATCCACCCCACAGATCAATGGAAGTTGGTGTCTCCAGTCATAAAGCACTTAATCTCCATCTGTGCACTGATTGATTCTATTATTTACATGTCTTAAAAGCGTTCATTCTAGTTCAGCTGCTGGAAAAAGTCAGTCATGAAAGCAGTTGATGGATTATAAGTTCTCCGTGTAGAACCAGAAGAGAGCTATGAAGGTTTAGGAATGATTATAGGCTTAGATGATCAAATTATTTATGAAGACTCTGGTTTCATTTCTGTTGAGGCCTTGGTTATATCTACTGTCCAAAACAATAGCGGGAATGTGATATTTATATCTTAACGTTACATAATAGGATAGATTGACAAAATGGTGTTGAATCCTGGGGAGAGTCAATGGCAGAGGTAGAGGAAACTGTGAAAAGGATTCAGCCTCAGAAAGGTATTCTTTGGATTATAGCTATACTAACAGAAAGTATTCTGTAAGTATGACCTTGTTCAGGTCCATAACTGTATAATAGGTGGGCCTACTCCAAGTTGCCACTGATGTCTGAAATAGTCTCAGAGATATTGGCTGGAATTTTCATACCATTAGCACTGTGGGAGGTGAGATGGTTGGGAAGAAACGTTCTAGAAATTTTACTTCTCAAAGGTTTCAACTCCCCCCCCCCCCCTCCCCCCCACAGAATATTATAAAATAAAACAAAGTCAAGTTTAAATTGTACATTCCTTTGGATGCAGCAGGCTTGCTGAGCCAAATATCTTTTATTGCACGCTTTATGTTCTTAACTGAAGGATTTGACTAAGCTAAGAGCATTGCAAGGTAAACATTACTTAAAGAGTAACAACTTTACACTTAGAATTAGTAATTTGTAGGGTGGACTGCCACCTAGTGCAGGCAGTTTAAATTTAGTCGAAATATTCAAAAATGAAAATAGACAGAAGTGGGATACCGGTTTTGAGTCAAGGCAAGTGAGAGAGAAAATGGCCAGTCAGTCCTAAACATGTACCTAAGCATGTTTCTAATGTTCTTTTCTTGTTCCAGTGGATTCATCTAATTTTACTAAGTATGAAGTCAATTTCAGATGAGATTATTGCTGGGAGAATCAGAATGCAACACGTTCTTTGGCTTGCAGAGTCTGGACCAATGTTGAGAGTACAGAAATTTTAAGTTGAGTTGATTATTGCAACTACATTTGAACTTGCTACTTTCTCGATTTCATCAAAATATCCTTCAGCAATGTTTAACCACCACACAATTGATGTTGTCGGTGGTGCCATCCATAAGATGAAATTAAACTGAGGCTCCCTATGCTAATGGTGGTTCAGCTGACCAGTAACAATCCCATGGCACTATTCAAAAGGAAGGGATTCTCCCAGTGTGTTGACCAACATTCTTCCCTCAACAAACACCATCAAACACAAATGAATTGGTCATTCATCTTATTGCAGTTTGTGGGATCTTTCTTTGTGCAAAATGGCTGCCACAGTTGCCTACATAAGAAAAGTAATTGCTCAACAAAGTACTTCATTGTTTGAGAAGCACTTTGAGATATGTCTGGAAACATGATGAGGCACAATGTAAATGCAAATGCCAATCCTTTTTATCAACCAGCTTCTGAATTTCGATTTATTTTTTTGCTACAAAACGGTCTTAATATTTCTGCTTTCTGTTTTCACTTTTTGTCTTGTTTGTTTAGCCAACCTAATTTCACACTCATAAGAAAAGCATTGAATGAAATTTTAGCAAAAAAATCAATAATTAACAGATGAAAATATCATTCACATCAACCACAACCATATGTTGTACTGAGGCCTTATGCAGAGCCATGTCTGGATAGTATTAATCAATCAGTTTTGGGGCTGAACACAATTGGTTAGTTAAAACAAATGGCTGCTTAACCAGGTTGGATTCCCATGGAAAAATGTTGCGGGTGGGATTTGGGCAAGAAAATTTATTTAAAATGTGTATCACATCATGTAATGTTATTACAGCTATCACTCTGGTAAAAGTGATCTAAAGGGGCCACAGTTAATTGGAATATTCATTTAATTGGGGCAGTTAATTAGGCACAAATTTTGGTCCTATATTATCTAATGATAAAACACTGGTGCTTTATAGGGACTCTACAATAGCAGTTGCCACTTTATGGAGTCATTTTAAATAAAAATTGTCAAAAAAACATGTATTTGTTGTCATCAGAGACATTTGTTTCTGGTAAAACTGCATTATAATGACTAGGAATTAATTTCAGTGTCTGTCTCTTTTTATCATATCAGCTTAATTATACATTCTTTGTTGTAGTATCCAAATAAATAAATTTAAATTACAGGTATTGTTTGATTCATTTACATGCTACTTTTATTCAGTATATAATAACATTGATTTAGTATTGATGACTGATATTTTCAAGTACATGCAATAATTTTTAACATTGATTTGAATTAACTGTTTATAAGCAGTAGTCGGATAATTGGGACTTTTATTCACCACAGAGGTGTCCACATTAACCTTCATAAGGTTGTGGTGTCCCTTTGGACCCCATTAGCTTTGATTTTCTCCTAATGTGCAAGATTTGGATTTTTTTTCAAAAAGTACATTCTGACCTCATTATAACAGCCATTGGGAACCAAGTGTTTTGTATATTATTAAAAGGTGCATGCTATAGTGAATATCTCATAACATACCATAAAATATAACCTGCAGCATCAGAAGCCATGGCACAACAACATTATGATGGACAAAGAGTGGGGTGTAACAAGATAAACAAAAAAAAAGCAGGAAATTGTTGCAAACCTGATTAGCTTAGTGGACTCCAGAAATCTTTTGGAGTTTTCATTTGGGTTCCTAGGAGGGTTAAATGCCTTTTAATTTGCATAAATATATAAATTGTAAGAGCTAAATGTATTTTAATGTACTTGTACATTTCACTATTAAAACACATTAATTAGCAGAATTGTTTTAAATTTTAGCAAATTTCTTTCAAATATATATATATTTTTTAGTTGACATACATGAATGGTATTGATATACAAGTTTCATGATTTTAAAAGCCTGTTAAACATGAAAAGCATGAAAGTGAATGCAATATCGAAAAAGTAGTAACCAAAACAAAAAAGGCCTAATATATAAGCTAGAAAGAAAAAAAGTACTTGGATAGATTTAGTAGTCTGTAAGTTTTAGCTTTAATGCTGTAGCAAGGTATGTAATTTTGTGTTCAGAAGCTGCATTTATCAAAAATGATGATGATATACATATCGCTTCCATATCACAGAATGTTCTTGGTCAAAATTGGCTGGAGGCAAGTGATATCTTCGAGTAAACAGTATATGAAGACCATATCTTAAAATGATAGATCACCTAATTTTGTTCTGACAGAGGTTTTTGCCGCAACAAACATCTGTCATTGAAACACCAATTCAGAGATGTGGAAGCCAAATTGTGGAGGATGTTTTTTGTATTTGTCAATCCTACTCAGAAGGTTGCTGGTGTCACTTACAGAGGAGTTACAAAGGTAGTACGGAGTATCATGTGATTGTTTCAAGGAAAATATTACCAAAAGGCTTCTGTAAGTGCAGTATAATTTTTATCCTTATAGAAAAATACTTAGAAATACCCAATAAAGTCTTCCACTTTCAGCAGAGACTAGTTTAATAAAAGCAAATGCATGTCTTCTAGTATTGTACAAAATAACACTGGTATGACTGAATATGTGGTGTTAACTATCCATAAAATATTTGCAGAAACAAAACATATGGAGACATTTTTTAAATGGTTATTTTTCTAATTAATTATTTAAAAATGCAAACAATAGTGAACAATTGTGCTAAACTCTCTCTTTCTCTCTCTCTCTCTTTCTCTCTCTCTCTTTCTCTCGAGGCTTTGAGAGTGCTCGTGTCTTTTTTTGGAGGGGCGAAGCCAGGGAAATTACAAGATGTAGCAATTTTATCTCACAAGGGCATTTAACCAAAAGAGTGTCCAAATGACATCAATACAATTTGTAAATTACCGGTTCTGCGGACACATGTTAGTAGAACATCTGATTAATTGTACTGCTAGTCTAATATTGGTTTGGAAGAGGATTCTCAGCTAGATTCGTGAACTGTAAAGTTATCTGTTTTAGTTCTAAAGCTAAAGGGTTAAAGAATCTTTGAGTGATAGATCCCGTTATTAAAGTAAAGGAAATGTGCATGAATGACATATTCTTTACACACCTCAACTGTCAACATTTCTAATCAAATCATCCACTCTTCTTGCTCTTAAGTGATACATGCAATATACCCTGTAATAAACACCCCCAAGTCTAATGAGAGCCCCTAAGGCAACTTCAAATGTATGAATTCATTACAATTGAACAACATAATCTGCAGGGCAAAGATGCCTGTGATCTAACCTCTTTACCTCACAAGGCTTCGGTTTCGAGTGAAAAATGTTGTACATTTGTTTACAATGTATTGCTGCTGTATGAAGTATTGTTCATTCCTGTAGTACATAAGACGGGAAGGTTTAATGGAAGAAAAATCAAAGAAGCAATCTTTCATTTTGTTCTTCTATGAAAAATTCAAAAGACTGAAATCTCACCCACAGAAATTTTGCAAGCATATTATTTTCCGATGTTCAGATCAATTTGTCTGTCAACCATGCTGAGAGGTGGAAGAGGCCAGTGAAAGCAATTTAGCTTGTGAGGTCCTAAATAGAAATGTTTTAGAAGACCTTGTCACATGTTATGTTTTTTATATTACAGTCTGTTTTTTATTTGCTGCAGATATTATGAAACAAAATTGGTATCAATCACATAAGTCAAGTATAACCACTCCACAAATATTACTTTTGTGCATATGATTCAGGCAAATTATTTGTAAATTAACCTTTTGCCCAAATGTAAAAAGCTGCAGACTAAAAAATAATACAAGCTGCTGGTAATGTTGATTTCTTCTGCTTGGTACTCACCATTGTGCATTTTAATTTATGGGGCCCAGGTGAATTAAAGCATTTGTGTTCGGTGTACTACTTTTTAGTGACTTTATAAATGCTTTTATTATTTTATGTTTTTCTCTATTCAATCAACAGTATCGTATTACTCTTGTATTATAGTTGCTGCATTAACAAAATCCAAACAATTAAAAAATACATTTTAAATTGAATAGTATGTTAAAACTGGGACACTATGTAAAAATATGAGTATCCAAATGTTTTTTTGTGCATAGAGAGACATAAATATATTTAAATTAATATATATATATATAGGCTATTTGGCAGTGTAAAAAAAATAACATGAAACTAGATACATTTTGGCAAGGTTACCAAGAAAAATAGAATGGGGATTCATCTCAAGAGCCTACCCCACGAAAAATGTTTGGGAAATCTCAAATTAAATTACATCATTACTAATCTAGAGTTAGACACTGGAGCTACATGTGATTTTCAACCCATATTAATGAATGGAGGCAAAATTGTGGTCTCATGAGAGCACAAGTGGAAAACCCAATATGACAAACAAAACTGGCTGCTTTTAGTCATCTTAGCATTTCAACACATCTCTCATTGATATCATGCATATATTCTTACAAAACATGGACTTTCTTCCACACACCAATGTTGATTGTCCCCCCCCCTATTATACTACTTCATAACAACATTAGCATTTAAGTTGGGAAATCAAAGGTACAATTAAAAAGGTAGGTTTTTAATAAGCTTTTTAAGGCGGGGAGTGAAGTACCAGAGTAAAGATGTTTTGAAAGAGAGTTCCAGAGTGCAGAGCATGATGGTTGCAAGATCAACCTTTGACATTAAAGTAAAGGGCGGGGGGGGTGGAGGATGGGAGCGAACTTTAGTCTGGAGTCAGAGGAACAGAAGGTGCAGGCTTGGATGTACGGCTGGAGAAAATGATCCTACTAGGGTAGTCAAAGAACATAAAGGGATTGAAAAGTGAGAATCGGCATCTAAAAATCAGTTCTGTACAGTACAGTGAGCCAGACAGGGGACGGTTGACAATGGAGGAGTCTTTCTGGGTCTTTGTTCAGAAGAGGATTTGGATTAGCTGGAAATTGTGAAAGGTGGCGATGAGACTAGAAAGGGAAACAATAGATAAATTAATCCATGAGGTGATGAATGCATGGATGAGAGCTTTTGGCAGTGGTTGACATGAAGTAGAGGCATTGATATGCATTTTCCAGAGGTGGAAGATGGCTACTGTGGTGACAGATTGTGGGACAGAAAGCTCAGTGTTGAACAGATCATCCAAGTTTATTACTGGTGTGCTGCGCCTGAGTGAGCAACCAAGAAGGTTATTGAAGGTTGTGATAGAGGTATAAACCATTGGCGGAGCCAACATTGAGCTACGGGAAGGTAAGACTGATCCAGTAGTTTTTACCAGATAAGGCAGTTACATGGTACAGCAGTAACCCAGTTGGACAGCATGACGTTAACTAGATTCTTTGATGGAGTCAGAATTAAAGGCACGTAGATGCTGGCAAGAGTTGAGCAGAATGAATTTAGTTTTCTTAGTTTTGAGCTGTATCAAGTTTCAACTGACCCAGGACTTGACGTCAGGCAGAAACTCATGTAGTACAGCTATAGTAGTTTAGCAATATAACACAGTCGGATAGTTCAGCAACAGCCCTGGAATGGATGCTGCCATTCCTCATCACTAAGTTAATAGTCAATAGGTGGCAGAAATGTAAAGTTGATTGTACATGTAGAAGCTGACCCCATGCTTGAGAATGAAAATGGCAAGGGGTAGCATGTAGATAATGAATAGAAACAGACTAAAAATGGATTACCGGAGGAGAACTTATAGGCACAGGAGCAGAAACCATATGAAGAGATTTAGTGAATGTATTGTCACAGGTAGGAATGGAACCACTGGAGTAAAATGCCATGGAGATCAATAGTGGAGGAGGAAAATAGAGTGATTAACAGTGTTGTAATTAGCAGAGAGGTCAAAGAGAATGAGGAGAGACATTGAACTATGGTTACAATTACTCAAAATATTATTGGTGACTTTAATTTGAGCCATCTGGATCCATGTGGACCAGGGCAGCTCCATAAGAAAACAGTTAGGGACATGACTTTGGTACAGGTTCAGATGTATGGTTGGATTAAATGACCCTAATAGGGTAGGCAAAGGGCATAGAGCAATTGGAAAGTGAGAATCGGCTAAGGGTCAATGTGGAGCTGCTGGATCTGGTAAACCATACTTTCTCTGGGAATATTGTTTCTTATGGAGCTGCTCTGGGATACATTTGAACTTTCCCGATTGGTGACTCGAGCATCTATGTGCTAGTGAAAAAAAATTGATGTCTTTGCAAACACACCAAACAAAATTTTGGTGAGACTATTATTTTATTCTATAGAATGGAGGTTTTGAACCTTTGTTCCCCTAGATCTTACATCCTTTTCTTTTCCTTTGTCCTGTATGTTTGTCATGAATGGAGGTCTTATGTAGAATGCAGTGGCTATCTACCGGGGCTTAGTATCTGTTCCCAAGAAAACTTCCTACCCACTATCCTATTTCTTTGACCTCCAGTGATGTATGCAATTTCATTTAACAATAGGTTAAATATTGTAACTGGTAAATAATATCATCAATTTTTCATGTATTAAGGGATCTTTGTGAAAAAATGTATCTCAAACTATTTTCCTAAAATTTGAGGAAAGAGAAGAATCGCGCATCATTTCTTGCCTGATAACCATGCCATGTGCAACATGCTCAATGATGTGTTTTAGCACAGTTTATGTCTTTGTATTGTGTGTTTAAAAGCAAGTGGAAAAAGGTTTGCTGAACAATTTTTCGTGAAGATCGTACCTCTTTAAAAATCAACATAAGCTGCTGACATACTAACTAAGCTAAGGAGATTGTATTGGTAGTACCAATTTCCTGTAGGTAATGGATACTAGCAATGAACCGATAATACACATCAGCCTTGTTCAGCTGTTCAATCCTGCGATTCTTGGGACTGAAAGTGTGCAAAATATAAAAGTAAGCTTGTAAACTGTTTAATTCAAGCTAAATTTTAATGTACCAGTAATAAGGCAATATATGGCGAACACGGTACTACCATCTTAACATAAGAACGTAAGAAGTAGGAGCAGGAGTCGGCCATTTGGCTCCTCGAGTCTGCTCCGCCATTTAGTAAGATCATGGCTAATCTGATCTTGGGCTCAACTCCACTTCACCTGCCCGCTCCCCATAATCCTTCACTCCCTTATCGTTCAAAAATCTGTCTATCTCTGCCTTAAATATATTCAATGACACAGCCTCCACAGCTCTCAGGGGCAGAGAATTCCACAGATTTATAACCCTCGGAGAGAAGAAATTCCTCCTCATCTCAGTTCTAAATGGGCGACCCCTTATCCTTAAACTATGCCCCCTAGTTCTAGGAATGGTTGTTACTGCTTCTCTGGATGCAAAGGAGAGAAATATTTATTTCTTCAGCATTTCCACCAATATTATTCCTCTCAACGAATAGGCAAAAAAGATTGAATTGTATACTTTGAATTTCCTCAGTGCAGCCCTTTCAAAATGTGTGACTTATATTTTATATAAAGTAATAACTATACGCTAACTGCTTGCTTAACTGCCTGAGAAATTACTGGTAGATATTTTTTTCTTTGGTAGTGTTCACAGGCAAATTGAATTTACCACATATACTGCCATTCCTCATCACTAAGTCAATAGTCTGGAATTCTTAATCTAACGCCATTGTAGGAGACCGTCACCACAAGAATTGTAGTAGTTCAAGGAGAAGGTCCACCAACATTTTCTAAGGGAAACTAAGGATGGGCAATAAATGTGGTCTTGCCAGGGTCATCCACATGTGTGTTCTCAAGATTTTATTGGCCATACAGATTGTTGCTGTTCTGATGGCTGAGTATGGTTTTAATAAGTTAATTTACATACTGCTTTGCTCAGAGCAGAACCCTTTGCCTTGTCCAGGAAAAAAAAAATACAGCAAAATGACTTCCATTCGAGTTGTGTGTTTTTTTTTAAGTGGTCTGGTAACCAGGTGAAGACAAAGGGTTAAGGAGGGCACTTGCACAGCGTACTGCTCTAGGCAAGTACACTCATTATTGCTTTCAGTGAATGGTTGGCAGGTACTCACAATTTACCCTTGTTGCTCTCTGTAATGTGGGGGTTATGAATGTGTATGGCATTCGCTATTATTTTATTTGGACTATTTAATTTGATGCAAATCAACACCACTTACAGGTTATACATGACTGCAATTTGTATCAATGGAATTACAGCATTTTTAATATCGAGTAAATAAGAAAGAGTTCTGTATTGTTCCAGATTCATATTTCAGAGGTGGAAATTCCCAGTAGTTCATTGGTCCGTGACCAATAGAAATCCCCTCAGACCAACAATTAATCAGGCTCTAGTGATCCTTTGACCAGTTACAATTGCAGCTGTCACATCATTTGAAAAGTCAAGACCTGGCCTTACCTAATAAAAATCTGCTCGATTTGTTTGAGTTTAATACACACACTAGCACCTTTAACAGAAAACGGTATGCATGTTTGGTGTAATATGATGTTGTACATCTAAAATTTCAGTGGCTTTATTGGTAATATTTAGGATTTAGATATGACCTTCATTGCTTCTAAAGAGATGTAGGTTCCCAAATGTTAAACTTTCAGGATTAAATTTTCACCTAATCTCATTTATTTCTTTTAATTGTGGATTTAGGAGATCGCTTTAATTTTATGAGTGAATTTTGGGCACAATTGTCACAGAATGTTGCGGTTTTAAACGTTACAAATTAGACGAGCTTGGAAAACTTGTTTAAATGTTTTAATAAACCTTTTGCATGTTTAGCAAAATTTCCAGTCTTTTTTGTACTGCAAAATTAAATTTTCCAAGTGAGAAAATGTGAAAGAGTAGTAGCTGATAAATTTTTATAGAGGAAGTATTTATGTTTCTGTTTGACACCAGGCTATATAAATTGCTCCTGATTTTATGCACATTGTTTTTAGTTAATGATTTTCAGCTGTTTGTTGTTCCTCTGATTGCATGAAAATGTACCATATGCTCAGCCAAAGACAAATGATTAGCAAATGAAATTCTGGACAGCTGTCTGACTGAAAGCTTTGGTTGATAGCATTCTGCTATCATAATTAGCTTAAGCTTTGGGTTAATTAACTTCCTACCTGGATATGCATAATAATAGCAAACTCCAGAAAGCGAGAAGCTTTGAGTACATCAACAACATTGCTGTCTTTTTATTTGGTATTTCAAGAGCATATTATAATTTCAAGAGTGATTAATCCTGGGAATATTGTCACATACTGTACATTTTATTTGCAACCAAGATAATACTGAAACAATTTGAATCTATTAAACAGAAGAAATAGTGTTTTAAAATTGTAATTAAAGTTTCTGAAAGCAAATCACTAATTTCAAATGCTTTTGTTGGCAAGAATATCAGATGTATTGGTCTCTTGTACAGACAGCGTGTATTGGGGGAGGGGGGGGGATGCCAACGCTAATGGATTAAAAAATAAAAATGGTAATTTTAAATTTATTCAAATGGTTCATTAAAGGAATAATTAATCTTTCTGCACAACTAGGGAAATACTATTAGTGATGTGCATTTACACAAAATCTAAAAGCTGCTGGTCTAAAATGATTCAAATGTAGAATGTTAGCCATTCATTTTGCAAACTAGTTCCCTGACTGATTAGCAGTAGCTTTTGATTTAGAAGTAATTCATGCTGATATCTTCAGTCATGATAAAGCAGGATTTCCTAAGTCACAGGAAAGAAAAGCAACCTTATACAATTTTTTCTCCCCTACATTCATTCTGTAATACAGGCTTTCATGAAAGGGTAACCTCATCGTCATATAACTGTAATACTTATTTTTGGACCACGGTGGTTTGTAAATCAATTTACTGGTTGTGTGGAATGGCAAAAGCGATGACTTTGTCCTTCTTCCCACTCCTGTTTGCATGATTTACCAAAGCACTCTCTAAGATGCTCATCATCTTAAGGGTCCGCTCTGGGCTTTGGAGAACACAAGCTACTGGAGTGTATTGTGAATTTGGAGTAAAAATTGGAGTTTACATTTCCCAAAGCACCAGAGAGCCTAGCACTTAATTCTGAAATAACCCATGCTTGGAAGAGAAAAAGATTTTAATGATTTGAAAAAAAATTATATGTTTCTGCAAGTATGTCAGTGGACACAGAAAAGGGTTTTGTAACAGCAAATTTGATTTGACTCGTGAGGGCTGCAGTTCCAGCACAGTTTAACAGTTCGGCATGTCGTGCTTCAAATTTGTGTCTCCTGGTCAGTCTGTGGGTTTCACGAGCGCCCTTCTGGTCAGTTCATGAAAGTTTCATTCAGCTGTCAAAAGCCATTTTTCAAAATTGGCATCATTTGGGGAGATGTTGAGGACACCATTTTCTCAGTTTGTTTAATGAAAGGAGTGGATCCCCCAGTGGCATAGTTTACTGTGTAGGAAGCATCATTCTCATGGTGCTAAGGCATTTGTGCAAAGATATGCGAGCTACATGACCTGTCGTAACATGGTTTTTAAAAAAGTTGGTCAGCCCGACTGTAGGTTTTAAGCAGGCACATGAGAATCTTGAATTTCAATAAAACTAAACTAAGAATACTTGCCTAAAAGCAAAATATTATTTCTGTTGTGTTTTCTCCATGAAAATGCGCGTTTATTTTTGTGGATGGAAAAAATTAAAATAAATGAACACCAATGACTGACAATAGCAAATTATAGAATGTGCATAAGAATAAGTTATATAATGTAAATGGAGCACTCTACAATCAGGAGTTTACATATTATTGTAATATCCCAACATACAAATAATATTTTTCTGATATGCTGAAGCAGCACCAGCTTCACTATTCAGTACCTGTATAAAGAATACTGGTCTGTTTAGATACAATTTAGTAAAATATAACTCTGTTGCATTGCATGCAAAGTAATTTTATGTAGGGCTTGAGATTCTTTTTTATTTCCCCTAACGTCAGAATTATTTATCTGGCCTATTCCACCCCAGATGTGACTGGCTAGGGCACAGTCATTTATATTCAGTTTCCATGGGTCCATGTACTCATATGTACATCATTTTTGAGTTTCTGTGGCTCCCAAGAGATTTACCCTATTCATATTGGAGGTTCCATCATGTAAACCGAATAAACAACGCACAAATCTCTAATATACGACAACAATTCTCTTGAACAACACACTAATATATGTAATATTAAAATACAAATACTTCAGACCTAGCATGTTGAAAAGATGTAGATTCTTCAGATAAACCAACACTAATCCAGATTAATGAGGAAGAAAGGTGACATTTTTCTGCTGTCCTCAAATGAAGAAGGATATGAGTCAATTATGCTAGAATGTTGCAACGTAGCTCTTATCTACATGTGGCACTAAACAAGGATTTGTTATGGGATTTCAGAAGGCTGCATACTGCTTCAGTGTTAAGCACCCAAAACTCTAGGGGAGCAGCACTAATTTACTCTCTCGTAAAACAAAATAATATTCATAACTGCTCAAGTGGCTTGACATAAGTAATGATGGCATATGCGGGAAGATTACCACCCCAATAGTGTAATCAAGGTGCTAGGTACTAATGCAAGTTAAATTGAGACAATAATGCCGAAACTTGTGTCCTGGGATTATGAGGGTACTTAAGATGCTGACATTGGCATATTCTGACAGTGTGTCTGTCTTGTTTTGAATTCCTGTTTATAGTTAATGCCCTCAAAATTTGTATGTCGTTAACACCATGTACTGAAGTGGGAGAGAACAAGGTTTGGGAGGAAGAGATTCCCTGTCTTAGTTGACTTTTGTCTCTTCTGGTAATTGGTGGCTTTTCTGCCATATTAGAGAGCAGCTCATGAAGTACCAAGGCCCCTGAGGTCTACATAAACATGCTGCTAGCGCTGAAAGTCTTGCATTCCCAAGTGTTGGGGAATAATTTACATACTTTGAATGAAAAGTCATTTATGCCTGCAAAATTGTTATTGCTGGAACAAATTTGAATACTAGTCATATGGAAATCTGAAATAAAGTCATATTAAAATTTGATGCCCAGATCAATATTGCAGAGCCCAGGTAATTAAAGTGGTGTTGTTTATTTGGCTCGAATAAATAACAGAGGCTTAATACTGACTAATTACACACAATTTTTTCCTAATACTGCAGGATAATAATGTCAGCAATTTAAAGTGACATTAAATGAGAATTAATAAAGGAATATTCAGTCACTTCGACGATGATAAAACATTCAAATAATTTTTCTTTTCTGTATAGGTGTTTGTGAGGAAAAATAAAGTCTGCAAGTTTGTTCATATTTAGCTATAATGGGCATTATAGCAGTTCATCTGTTAGTATATATTTTAATACCACTATTTAGAAAATTCTGTTTTTTTTTCTCTCAGACTCAATGTCAGGTACAAGTTAGCAATTCTACCCTTTTAGAGGGGATCAAAGCTGAGCTGAAGGTCAGGACCTCACGCTCAGCACTCTTTTCTTATATAATAAATTGCCAGCATTGTTCATTAATTTCTGTCTCCGAAATGCCAAGTCAAGCCTTCGAAGCAATTCGCAGTGCCCATGTCCCTTGGACAGCTCTCACCATGGTCCAGTAAGACTTTCTGATGAAATTACAGGTGCAGGGAAATGCAGAATTAGAAATATATCTGATGTTGCAATACTTGTGAAGCTATAGCTTTGTTGATGACAGGACAATTCCATTTTTGACAGTTTAATTTACTGTTGCCAGTGGACAAGAGCAAAAGGAGAATGTGGGGTTAGCCACCTGCCCCCTTGCACTGTGTTTCACATGCTGGGTTGCAAAATCATGACTCCCTCAACCTGTCGTGTTCAAATGAGAAGGGTTTCAGCTGGGAAATGGAATATTTCAGTGCATGTAATATTGCCTGACCTCATAAAACAAAAGAAAAAAATCTGAGATTCTGACAGCTATTATGAATCTTGTATCAGCGTCCAAATGACTCTCAGGCAAGGTACTGTACATGTTTGTAATAGAAAAAAACAGGGTGCCACATTGACTTGCTATATTGAGCAAAAATGACTTGTTGGTAATTTGTTCTCAGATGTTAAAGAGACTGTTGAATTTACCAGTATGTACAGAAGAATGTTTAGCCTAGAGCAGAATTTAGAAATCGTCTGTACATAGTGGCACTCTGTTGAGGTTATTGGCAGGGTTGTATTGCAGTAGGGGGAAAGCTTAACAGCACTATAATAAATGTAGCTCTGATTCTTGAGGGGCTGAATTCTGGCTTTGAGTCCACAGCTTTGATTCAACTAATTTTGAGTAACAATACCAGCTGCTGGAGTTCAGGGCTTTTTCAGTTTTTGTTTTTTTTCTAAAGCTTTCATCATCTTATTTTAGTACAGTATTGTTCGCTACCTACTAGAAGGAGGTAATTGTCATTAAACTTTTGCTGGTATTCAGTGCGAGGAAATAGTGCTACAAACCATCAGGGAGTAGTAACTGAATTTTGCCTTAGCTAATTGGGACGGCTTATGTGTGGACAGGTTACCCTATCTTTCTGTCTGCCGCAGTGATATTTACTCATCTCTTCCGCAAAAAGAGCCTCATACATGATGTGGTGTTCTCGGCTGCTTCTTGTTTGCAAGAACTTAAGTGCACTTGAATTAGATTGCAGCTCATGAATACAACCTGAATGTTGGCAAGTTGAGAGAAAATAAAGCTCACAGGTCAGGTTTCCGAGCAGCAAGTAGTACCCATGAGCAGTCAGATACTCGGAACTGCCAGATAATCATTTCCTAACCCAGGGAGAGGGCAGGAAAAAGGGACAAGGGGGAGCACGGGTGAGGAACAATTTTTAAAGGCAAATAAAAGAACACAGTCAAGAGATTAGTTTCTTTGCAATTTAATTTATCTGAAAATGAAGGTCTCCGAGAATCAATTGAATCAAGTCAAATAGCATTGTGTGTTTTGTTTCGTTTTTTTTTTGTTTCCTCAAACAAATGTGATTCATGGATTTTTCAATAATTTTATTATTGTGCATAAAGCTTTTTGTGTTTCCACTTGCTACTTTAAACTTGTCACTGTATGATCCCTGGTCTTGTGACGTTCGTATAGATGGGCTAGTTTTTCTCCTCTGGCTCGCCAGCTCTGGACAGCTTCTGCTCATTTGGCAGCTGTTCCAATGTGTACTCTCTTGTCATCTTTGCGTTCAATATATGCTGGTCTGAAGAAGAAAGTGGGATAGGGTGGACCATTGTATTTGGTCTTTGACCTTCTGTGTTGCCCATGAGCAGTGAAGGATAACTTTTGACGAGGCATGTCAGTTGTGACAAGCAATCTAGTTGGGTTGAGTGGAAATGTGCTTTACAAGTTTCTTGAAGCTGGAATTTTGGGCATTGTATGCTGCGACGTGCATTTGATTTAACATGTACCTGCAACATTTGAATTTTAGTTTTGAATGAACAAAAATCTAAACTGGAATCTAATGAATATAACATGTACTGCTAAGCTAAGATTTCCAATTGCATCTTTTTAAATGTAATGCATTTTCTTGCAATGTTCCAGAATTTGAAATGCTGTGGAGTGCAATATCACCCCACAATATTAATTTACATATGAGATTTGTGGAACAATGCACTTTCAATCTTGATTCACAAATAAGAGATACGGAACATTATCTTGATAACTGGTGGATGCAGCAGAACAATTGTCATAGCAGTTCGAGTTTTTGTTTCCTTTATGTCCCCTATCCATTATTCCCAGCTGCCTCATTCCACTTGCCTTAGTTAAGAGGGCAGGACAGAACTGCAGGTTTTGCCCTTGGTTCTTTTTTGCAACTGTTGAGCAGGAAATGCATTTCTGCTGAATTCAACGGGTTCTGCCAGTATTGCTTCCTTTCCCGCCCCAACCCCAGAATGAAATGCTGTCCTCCACAACAACCATGCAGTGCTCGCTGTCTACCAAATCAGAGAAGAACTTGCATCGTTCAACTTTGTAATGCCAGAATTCAAATTCATGACAGTCTGGTTGGGAATGTTATGTAGAGCCCTCAGGAATGGCTGCTGCTCATCATCATTTGTTAATAGGAAATATAATTTTAATATTTTTATAACATTATAAAGAGTAGAAGTTGTAGCATTCAAAAATTCAAAATATTACAAAGAATTGTCATTAGAGTTACTATGGGGGAGAAATTGGGCTATGTTGAGGCTCCCATTAGGGAGCGCAAATCAGTTTGTGACTGGATGCGGTGAGAACAGCACCTCCAGCTAAATTTGGTGGGGGTTTTGCGGCGGTGGTAACATGTAGCGCCCGCGATGCTGACATAATCACAGTGTGTAGCGCCCCAGAACAAAAATTGGCCTTCACCTCCTGGTTTAGCGTCTGGCAATGACGACGACCAGCTTCAGCAGTCGGGGTTCAGTTGGATGTCGGCTCGAGGAGCGCTATTTAAAGGCACCAGCAGCCGGTGAAGTTTTAGTCAGTCAATATTGTTTCCTTCTTAGTTTCAAAAAGGAACAACGGCGTTTTGACCAATTGATCGATTTGCAGTTCAAAGAATGTTCTGGCTCTTAAAGATTCCTGACTTTCATTGAGGGCTGATTTAAAGCTCCTCCTTTATATCCTTTCATGGAGGCTGTGCTGGCACTGGACCTCACGTTCCAGCTTCACCGTTGGAGGCAACTGAGGCACAGAGAAAGACAGCAAAGTGTGGCCAGAGGGAAGATGGCCAACTCAGCTCTCAACAGGAGGCCGAACCCTCCCAGGGTATTCCGGCAGCAGTTCTCTGATATCAATTTCACTGAGGAACAGTGTGTTCGAAGGCTGCGCTTCAACAGGACGTGGTCACAGAGCTCTGCCACCTCCAGCAACCAGACCTCGATCCTCAGATCAGGGTGAGGATGGCTCTCTCAGTGGCAGTCAAGGTCATCATCACGCTCAATTTCTACACCAGTGGATCCTTCCATTGCAAGAGGAGATATTTCCAACATCTCCCATTTTGCCGTTCATTGCTGCATCCGCGAGGTCACAGAAGGAGGAGGGACTACATTTCCTTCCCCATTACCAGATAGCAGCAACACGAGCGTGCATGTGGTTTTGCCAGGATTGTAGGCTTCCCTATGGTGCAGGGCACCATTGGCTGCACCCACGTCATTGTGTGGGCACCGCATACCAATCACGAGCTATTCCGTAACCGCAAAGGCTACCACTCATTTAATGTGCAGTTGGTGTGCGACCACACAGGGCGAATCTTCACCATCAATGGCGGTTATCCTGGCAGCAGCCACGATGCATTCATCCTGTGTCCCAGCTTTCTTCCAGCCACCACATCAAGTTCGTGGCGAGGGCTATCCACTCTCCACCTGGCTCATTACTCCCCTCCGCAACCCCAACATTCCTGCCCAGCAATCATACAATGATAGCCATGCTGCCAGCAGGAACATCATTGAGCAGACCATCGGAGTGCTGAAGCAACGGTTCCGTTGCCTTGACTGCTCGGGAGGAGCCCTCCCGTACTCGGCTGAGTGGGTGTCACTTTTCATCGTCGTCTGCTGCATGCTGCACAACTTGACCATTGCCAACAAACATAGCTCCACCACCTCAGGAGGAGGAGGAGGAGGAGGAGGAAGAGGATGAGGAAGAGCAGGAGCAGCAGAAGCCAAAACGGAGGAGGCAGGCACTCAATAAGCCTTCTGCGAGTGCCTCGTTCGAGGTAGGTTCTACAGTGTATGAAATGATACAATGAGCTCCGTACTGTGAACCAGTGACGAGGTGTAACCTGGTCAGTCTTTAATGGCTTCCAGAAGTGAAGATACAAAGGTGAAGTTCAGGTTATATATCGGGCCCAGCACGAGTGTACCTATGATCCTAGGACCTCTGACAGTAGTGTCCTCTGGCGGTGGGCAGACCTTATGTCATTACATTACATCATTCCGCCCCCCCGCCCCCCCCTCCCCCCCCCGAGTTCTTGGCACAAGTCCATATTACAAGTTCAGGTGGTCCGGAGCCCTTCGCTCCCTGGTTGACCGTCTCAGTACAATCCCAGTGCTTTCCGAGTCTCTCACAAATTGGGGCTGGGCGTTGACCACAGTGGGTTCTTCTGATGACTGGTCATGAGTTGTTTGGCCGTCTAAGCTCGCGGTGCCGCCTTCCAACTGTTCCGGTTCGTCAGTGTGCCTTAGCTTGATTTGATCAATGTGTTTCCTGCACATCTGCCCATTCTTGAGCTTAACCATATACACCCGGTTACCCTCCTTATCGGTAACATTGCCTGTGAGCCACTTGGGCCCTTGACCACGGTTATGTACATACACTGGGTCTTTTACAGATATGTCACATGACACTGCGGCGCGGTTGTGATACCACTACTGGCGTTGACATCGGGTTTCGACATGATCGTTAAGGTCAGGATAGACTAGAGGGAGCCTGGTTTTGAGGCCTCTCTTATTAATAGTTCCGCAGGCGGGACCCCGGTGAGCGTGTGTGGCCTTGTCCTGTAACTGAGCAGTATGCGTGACAAACATAGAAACATAGAAAATAGGTGCAGGAGCAGGCCATTCAGCCCTTCTAGCCTGCACCGCCATTCAATGAGTTCATGGCTGAACATGAAACTTCAGTACCCCCTTCCTGCTTTCACGCCATACCCCTTGATCCCCCGAGTAGTAAGGACTTCATCTAACTCCCTTTTGAATATATTTAGTGAATTGGCCTCAACTACTTTCTGTGGTAGAGAATTCCACAGGTTCACCACTCTCTGGGTGAAGAAGTTTCTCCTTATCTCGGTCCTAAATGGCTTACCCCTTATCCTTAGACTGTGACCCCTGGTTCTGGACTTCCCCAACATTGGGAACATCCAACCTGTCCAAACCCGTCAGAATTTTAAACGTTTCTATGAGGTCCTCTCTCACTCTTCTGAACTCCAGTGAATACAAGCCCAGTTGATCCAGTCTTTCTTGATAGGTCAGTCCCACCATCCCGGGAATCAGTCTGGTGAATCTTCGCTGCACTCCCTCAATAGCAAGAATGTCCTTCCTCAAGTTAGGAGACCAAAACTGTACACAATACTCCAGGTGTGGCCTCACCAAGGCCTTGTACAACTGTAGCAACACCTCCCTGCCCCTGTACTCAAATCCCCTCGCTATGAAGGCCAACATGCCATTTGCTTTCTTAACCGCCTGCTGTACCTGCATGTTAACCTTCAATGACTGATGTACCATGACACCCAGGTCTCGTTGCACCTTCCTTTTTCCTAATCTGTCACCATTCAGATAATAGTCTGTCTCTCTGTTTTTACCACCAAAGTGGATAACCTCACATTTATCCACATTATACTTCATCTGCCACACATTTGCCCACTCACCTAACCTATCTAAGTCACTCTGCAGCCTCATAGCATCCTCCTCGCAGCTCACACTGCCACCCAACTTAGTGTCATCTGCAAATTTGGAGATACTACATTTAATCCCCTCGTCTAAATCATTAATGTACAATGTAAACAACTGGGGCCCCAGCACAGAACCCTGCGGTACCCCACTAGTCACTGCCTGCCATTCCGAAAAGTACCCATTTACTCCTACTCTTTGCTTCCTGTCTGACAACCAGTTCTCAATCCACGTCAGCACACTACCCCCAATCCCATGTGCTTTAACTTTGCACATTAATCTCCTGTGTGGGATCTTGTCGAAAGCCTTCTGAAAGTCCAAATATACCACATCAACTGGTACTCCTTTGTCCACTTTATTGGAAACATCCTCAAAAAATTCCAGAAGATTTGTCAAGCATGATCTCCCTTTCACAAATCCATGCTGACTTGGACCTATCATGTCACCATTTTCCAAATGCGCTGCTATGACATCCTTAATAATTGATTCCATCATTTTACCCACTACTGAGGTCAGGCTGACCGGTCTATAATTCCCTGCTTTCTCTCTCCCTCCTTTTTTAAAAAGTGGGGTTACATTGGCTACCCTCCACTCGATAGGAACTGATCCAGAGTCAATGGAATGTTGGAAAATGACTGTCAATGCATCCGCTATTTCCAAGGCCACCTCCTTAAGTACTCTGGGATGCAGTCCATCAGGCCCTGGGGATTTATCGGCCTTCAATCCCATCAATTTCCCCAACACAATTTCCCGACTAATAAAGATTTCCCTCAGTTCCTCCTCCTTACTAGACCCTCTGACCACTTTTATATCCGGAAGGTTGTTTGTGTCCTCCTTAGTGAATACTGAACCAAAGTACTTGTTCAATTGGTCTGCCATTTCTTTGTTCCCCATTATGACTTCCCCTGATTCTGACTGCAGGGGACCTACGTTTGTCTTTACTAACCTTTTTCTCTTTACATACCTATAGAAACTTTTGCAATCCGCCTTAATGTTCCCTGCAAGCTTCTTCTCATACTCCATTTTCCCTGCCCTAATCAAACCCTTTGTCCTCCTCTGCTGAGTTCTAAATTTCTCCCAGTCCCCAGGTTCGCTGCTATTTCTGGCCAATTTGTATGCCATTTCCTTGGCTTTAATACTATCCCTGATTTCCCTAGATAGCCACGATTGAGCCACCTTCCCTTTTTTATATTTACGCCAGAAAGGAATGTACAATTGTTGTAATTCATCCATGCGGTCTCTAAATGTCTGCCATTGCCCATCCACAGTCAACCCCTTGAGTATCATTAGCCAATCTATCTTAGCCAATTCATGCCTCATACCTTCAAAGTTACCTTTCTTTAAGTTCTGGACCATGGTCTCTGAATTAACTGTTTCATTCTCCATCCTAATGCAGAATTCCACCATATTATGGTCACTCTTCCCCAAGGGGCCTCGCACAATGAGATTGCTAATTAATCCTCTCTCATTACACAACACCCAGTCTAAGATGGCCTCCCCCCTAGTTGGTTCCTCGACATATTGGTCTAGAAAACCATCCCTTATGCACTCCAGGAAATCCTCCTCCACCGTATTGCTTCCAGTTTGGCTGGCCCAATCTATGTGCATATTAAAGTCACCCATTATAACTGCTGCACCTTTATTGCATGCACTCCTAATTTCTTGTTTGATGCCCTCCCCAACATCACTACTACTGTTTGGAGGTCTGTACACAACTCCCACTAACGATTTTTGCCCTTTAGTGTTCTGCAGCTCTACCCATATAGATTCCACATCATCCAAGCTAATATCTTTCCTAACTATTGCATTAATCTCCTCTTTAACCAGCAATGCTACCCCACCTCCTTTTCCTTTTATTCTATCCTTCCTGAATGTTGAATACCCCTGGATGTTGAGTTCCCAGCCCTGATCATCCTGGAGCCACGTCTCCGTAATCCCAATCACATCATATTTGTTAACATCTATTTGCACAGTTAATTCATCCACCTTATTGCGGATACTCCTTGCATTAAGACACAAAGCCTTCAGGCTTGCTTTTTTAACACCCTTTGTCCTTTTAGAATTTTGCTGTACAGTGGCCCTTTCTGTTCTTTGCCTTGGGTTTCTCTGCCCTCCACTTTTCCTCATCTCCTTTCTGTCTTTTGCTTTTGCCTCATTTTTGTCTCCCTCTGTCTCCCTGCATAGGTTCCCATCCCCCTGCAATATTAGTTTAACTCCTCCCCAACAGCACTAGCAAACACTCCCCCTAGGACATTGGTTCCGGTCCTGCCCAGGTGCAGACCGTCCGGTTTGTACTGGTCCCACCTCCCCCAGAACCGGTTCCAATGCCCCAAGAATTTGAATCCCTCCCTGCTGCACCACTGCTCAAGCCATGTATTCATCTGCGCTATCCTGCGGTTCCTACTCTGACTAGCATGTGGTACTGGTAGCAATCCCGAGATTACTACTTTTGAGGTCCTACTTTTTAATTTAGCTCCTAGCTCCTTAAATTCTTTTCGTAGGACCTCATCCCTTTTTTTACCTATGTCGTTGGTACCAATGTGCACCACGACAACTGGCTGTTCTCCCTCCCATTTCAGAATGTCCTGCACCCGCTCCGAGACATCCTTGACCCTTGCACCAGGGAGGCAACATACCATCCTGGAGTCTCGGTTGCGTCCGCAGAAACGCCTATCTATTCCCCTCACCATCGAATCCCCTATCACTATCGCTCTCCCAATCTTTTTCCTGCCCTCCTTTGCAGCAGAGCCACCTACGGTGCCATGAGCTTGGCTGCTGCTGCCCTCCCCTGATGAGTCATCCTCCCCAACAGTACTCAAAGCAGTGTATCTGTTTTGCAGGGGGATGACCACAGGGGACCCCTGCACTATCTTTCTTGCACTGCTCTTCCTGCTGGTCTTCCATTCCCTATCTGGCTGTGGACCCTTTTCCTGCGGTAAGACCAACTCACTACACGTGATACTCACGTCATTCTCAGCATCGTGGATGCTCCAGAGTGAATCCACCCTCAGCTCCAATTCCGCAACGCGGACCGTCAAGAGCTCGAGGCGGATACACTTCCCACACACGTAGCGCCCAGGGACACCGGAAGTGTCCCCGAGTTCCCACATGGTACAGGAGGAGCATATCACATGGCCGAGCTCTCCTGCCATGTCTTAACCTTAGATACCCTTAAATTGGTAATAACAATGTTACAGTTCACTTACTGATATAAAAAAGAAAAGAAAAGCTACTCACCAATCACCAGCCAATCACTTACCCCATTGGCTGTGACAAGCGTGTCTGCAAGGAGCTGTAAGTTACCCGTTTCAGGCTTTGCTTGATGCTTTGAACTGCCCGCTCCGCTTGACCATAGGACACGGGTTTGAATGGGGCTGACCTCACGTGTTTTATGCCGTTGCGTTTTATGAACTCTTGAAACTCCAGGCTCATGAAACACGGTCCGTTGTCGCTGACGATGTCTGGCAGACCATGTGTGGCAAACATGGCTCTCAGGTTCTCAATGGTGGCAGTGGAAGTGCTGGATAACATGCTCACACATTCTATCCATTTGGAGTATGCATCCACCACCCCCCACAAAACCATTTTACCGAGGAAGGGGCTCGCAAAGTCGATGTGGAGTTTAGATCATGGTTTGGATGGCCATGACATCAGACTGAGTGGAGCTTCCTTTGGGGCATTGCTTAACTGCATGCAAGTGCTGCACTGATGCACACATTACTCTAAGTCTGAGTCAATGCCAGGCCACCAAACATGGGACCTGGCGATGGCCTTCATCATGACAATACTGGGATGCGTACTTTGTAACTCCCGTACAAATCTCGCCCTGCCTTTCTTGGGCATTACAACACGATTACCCCACAGTAAACAGTCGGACTGGATGGGAAAGCTCATCTTTGCGGTACAGCTGTACGGTTTGGTTTCATCACCCATTTCCTTGGGGATGGTCGACCAGTCCCCGTTAAGAACACAACGTTTTACAACTGACAGGGTCGGATCCTGGCTGGTTCCAGGTCTTAACTTGTTGAGCAGTGACAGGCGACCCTTCACTCTCAAAGGCATCCATGACCATGAGTAGCTCTGCGGGCATTGGCGTTTCCACCTCCGGTGTGGACAACGGTAACTGGCTCAATGCATCAGCGCAGTTGTCGGTGCCTGGTCTATGGTGAATAATATAATCATAGGCAGATAATGTCACCGCCCACCTCTGGATGCGGGACGATGCGTTGGTATTGATACCTTTGTGTTCCGAGAACAACTGTATAATCAGCTTGTGATCGGTTTCCAGCTCAAAGCGAAGCCCAAACAGGTACTGGTGGATTTTTTTTACCCCATAAACAAATGCTAAAGCCTCTCTCTACCATGCCGTAGACTCTTTCCGCCTTGGACAGGCTTCAAGAAGCGTATGCAACTGGTTGTAGTTTGCTTGACTCATTGGCTTGCTGGAGTACGCAGCCGACCCCATAGGACGACGCATCACAAAACTAGACGCTTGCATGGGTCATGCAGTACCAGTAGCTTGTGGGAACACAACAGATTTCTAGCCTGCTCAAAGGCTCTGTCTTGAAGTTCACCCCACACCCAGTCATCTTTCCTGAGTAGCTTGTGCAAAGGCTCTAATACTCTGCTCAATTTGGATAAGAAGTTACCGAAGTAGTTGAGAAGACCCAGGAATGAACGCAGCTCCGTCACATTCTGGGGCCTGGGCTCATTTTTGATGGCCTCTGTTTTCGCGTCTGCAGCAATCTTTCATCCAAGGAATTCGACCTCTGGTGCCATGAAAACGCACTTCGAACATTTCAGCCTGAGTCCCACTTTGTCCAGACTCTGCAGAACCTCTTCCAGATTGTTTAGGTGCTCGGCGGTGTCACGACCTGTGACTAGGATGTTGTCTTGGAATACCACGGTCCTGGGGACGGATTTCAATAGGCTCTCCATGTTTCTCTGAAATATGGCTGCCGCTGAACGAATGCCAAAAGGGCACCTATTGTAAATAAACAGTCCTTTGTGCGTGTTGATGCACGTAAGTTTCTTTGATGATTCAACCAGTTCCTGTGTCATGTAGGCCAACGTTTGATCCAATTTGGTGAATGATTTTCCCCCGGCTAGTGTTGCAAACAGGTCATCAGCTTTCAGTAGCGGGTACTGATCTTGTTTCGAAACTAGGTTGATTGTGACCTTGTAGTCTCCACAAATTCTGACCGTGCCGTCGCTCTTTAACACCGGAACAATGGGACTGGCCCATTCATCAAAGTCGACTGGTGAGATGACCCCCTTGCGTTGTAGCCTGTCCAATTCGAGCTCGACCTTTTCTCTCGTCATTTGCGGGACCGCCCTGGCTTTGTGATGGATGGGCCTTGCATCTGGGCCTCGGTGAATCTGCATATTGGCTCCCTTGAAGCTGCCAATTCCCGGTTCAAAGAGTGAGCGAAATTTGCTCAGCACTTGAGCACACAAATCATCATCCGCTGATGACAAAGCTTTGATATCATACCATTTCCATTTTATTTTCTCGAGCCAACTCCTGCCGAATAATAATGGGCTGTTGCCCAGGATAATCCATAATGGTAGATCATGAATCGTTCCCTCGTACGACACTCTCACTGCTGTACTACTGATCATTGGTATGTGTTCTTTGGTGTAGGTACTCAACTTCGCATTTATCGGACTCAGCTTGGGTCTCTCTGCTTTGGTCTCCCACAGCTTTTCAAAAGTCCTCTGGCTCATTATTGATTGACTCGCACCCGTGTCTAATTCCATGGACACCGGCATGCCGTTTAATTTTACCTCTATCATTATCGGTTGGATCTTTGTTAGGGACGCACGTACACTATACACTTCCTCCTCGGAGCTCTCAAATGCCTCGGGCTGCATCGCCAGATCCACACTGGATTGATCATCATCCATGTGGTGTGTCGCAGCTCGCTTGCTCTGTTGTGGACACATCCGCTGAAGGTGCCCCGTCTTCGCACACCCTCTGCATACATATTGCCTGAAGCGGCACTGATGGGGTGATTGCCCCTGCAACACCAACACGTTGAGCTCGGATTCGCGCCCGATGGCGGGCTTTGAGCAACTCCCGTTCTCACATACGCAGTCGAGTAGGCCCTCGATGGGGAACATTGAGCAGCTCCCGGCCTTGCAGACGCAGTCGAGTAGGCCCTGCCATGTGCAGCTCTGCCGGTCGGCGATACAATTTTCTATTCAGTACTTGCCGTGGAGTTCCTGTTTTGTCGCGATATCTGCTTCGTGCTTTTCTGTGTGGACATGCAAGCCTGGGCGATGGTGATGACCTTGCTGAGGTCCGGCGTCTCTGCAGCCAGCAGCTTGCTTAAGATCGCCTCGTGGTTGACCCCGATCACGAAAAAGTCACGCAGCATGTCTTCCAACCTAGGCCCAAATTTGCAAGGCCCTGCAAGATGTCTCAGGTCGGCAACGTCCTGGCTTTCTGGACGAACGTGCATATAGAAGCGATATCTGGATATGAGGATTCCTTCCGTGAGTTTAAGGTGTTCCCGAACTAGAGCACACAGTTCTTTGTAATCCTTTTCTGTAGGAAGAGTGGGTGAGAGCAGATTCTTGATGAGTGCATTAGTCGTGGGGCCACAGACGGTGAGAAGAACTGCCCTGCACTTCTCTGCATCCTTATCTTTGTTTAAGTCGTCTGCCACGAAATACTGGTCAAGACGATCCGTGAAATCTCCACAATCCTCTCCCTCATTGAATCTCTCGAGAATTCCAACAGTACTCGATCGTGCTGTGCTCACCATACTTTTGCGTGGGTTCATATTTGCCTCGTCGCCAGTTATAGTGTATGAAATGATACAATGAACTCCGTACTGTGAGCCAGTGACTAGGTGCAACCTGGTCAGTCTTTACTGGCTTCCAGAAGTGAAGATACAAAGAAGAAGTTCAGCTCATAGACCGGGCCCAGCACGAGTGTATCCATGACCCTAGGACCTCCGACGGTAGTGCCCTCTGGTGGTGGGCAAACCTTATGTACATACGTTACATCATTCCCCCTCAGTTCTTGGCACAAGTCCATATTACAAGTTCAGACGGTCCGGAGCCCTTCGCCCCCTGGTTGACTGCCTCAGTCCAATCCCAGTGCTTTCTGAGTCTCTCACGACTTGGGGCTGGGCGTTGACTACAGTGGGTTCTTCTGATGGCTGGACGTGAATTGGTTGGTCATCTAAGCTCGCGGTGTCTTCTTCCAACAGTTCCGGTTCGTAGTAAGTCTTAGCTTGATTTGATCAATGTGTTTCCTGCACATCTGCCCATTCTTGAGCTTAACCATATACACCCAATTACTCTCCTTATCCGTAACATTGCCCGTGAGCCACTTGGGCCCTTGACCACGGTTATATATATATACACTGGGTCATTTACAGATATGTCGCGTGACACTGTGGCGCGGTTGTGATACCACTGCTGGCATTGATGTCGGGTTTCGACATGATCATTAAGGTCAGGATGGACTAAAGAGAGCCTGGTTTTGAGGCATCTCTTCATCAATAGTTCCGCAGGTGGGACCCCAGTGAGAGTGTGTGGCCTTGTCTTGTAACTGAGCAGTATGCGTGTCTGCAAGGAACCGTGAGTTACGCGCTTCAGGCTCTGCTTGATGGTTTCAACTGCCCGCGCTGCTTGACCATTGGACGCGGGTTTGAACGGGGCTGACCTCACGTGTTTTATGACGTTGAGTTTCATGAACTCTTGAAACTCCAGACTCGTGAAACACGGTCCGTTGTCGCTGACAACGATGTCTAGCAGACCATGTGTGGCAAACATGGCTCTCAGGTTCTCAATGGTGGCAGTGGAAGTACTGGATGACATGATCACACATTCTATCCATTTGGTGTATGCATCCACAGCCACAAGAAACATTTTACCGAGGAAGGGGCCCGTAAAGTCGATGTGGATTCGAGACCACGGTTTGGATGGCCATGACCACAGACTGAGTGTAGCTTCCTTTGGGGCATTGCTTAACTGCATGCAGATGCTGCACTGATGCACACATGACTCTAAGTCCGAGTCAATGCCAGGCCACTAAACATGGGACCTGGCGATGGCTTTCATCACGACAATACCGGGATGTGTACTATGTAACTTGCCCTTGCCTTTCTAGATGGGAGAGGTTGCATGTTTGTGAGGTGCTGCTGAATAAGCCTTGATGAGTTGCTGCATGCATCTTGCAGATGGTACACACTGCAGCCACGGTACGTCGGTGATGGAGGGAGTGAATGTTTAAGGTGGTGGATGGGGTGCCAATCAAACGGGTTGCTTTGTCCTGGATGATGTCGAGCTTCTTAAGTGTTGGAGCTGCACTCATCCAGGCACGTCGAGAGTATTCCATCACACTCCACACCTGTGCCTTGTAGATGGTGGAAAGGCTTTGGGGAGTCAGGAAGTGAGACACTTGCTGCAGAATACCCAGCCTCTGACCTTCTCTTGTTGCCACAGTATTTATGTGGCTGATCCAGTTAAGTTTCTGGTCAATGGTGACCCCCAACATTTTGCTGGTGGGTGATTCGGCGATGGTAATGCCATTGAATGTCAAGGGGGCGGTGGTTAGACTCTTGCTTGTTGGAGATAGTCATTGCCTGGCATTTGTGTGACGCGAATGTTACTTGCCACTTATCAGCTCAAGCCTGAAAGGCACTGAACACTGTGCAGTCTTCAGTGAACATCCCCACTTCTGACCTTATGATGGAGGGAAGATCATTGATGAAGCAGATGAAGATGGTTGGGCCTAGGACACTGCCCTGAGGTACTCCTGCAGCCATGTCCTGGGGATGTGATGATTGACCTCCAACCACCACAACCATCTTCCTTTGTGTTAGGTAGTGGAGAGCTACCCCCTGATTCCCATTGACTTCAATTTTACTAGGGCTCCTTGATGCCACACTCGGTCAAATGTTGCATTGATATCAAGGGCAGTCACTCTCACCTCACCTCTGGAATTCAGCTCTTCTGTCCATGTTTGGACCAAGGCTGTAATGAGGTCTGGAGCCGAGTGGTCCTGGTGGAACCCAAACTGAGTATCGGTGAGCAGGTTATTGTTGAGTAAATACCACTTGATGGCACTGTCGACAACACCTTCCATCACTTTGCTGATGATTGAAAGTCGACTGATGGGGAGGTAATTGGCCGGATTGGATTTGTGGACAGGACATACCTGGACAGTTTTCCACATTGTTGGATAGATGCCAGTGATGTAGCTGTACTGGAAAAGCTTGGCTAGAGGCAAAAATTAAATTGACTATTCACCCTTGTGCAAAACCTATATCCCCTCTTAATACTGGCATTACCTTTTCTACTGCTCCTATGTAGTCATCATCATCATAGCCAGTCCCTCGGAATCAAGGAAGACTTGCTTCCACTCTTAGAATGAATCCTTAGGTGGCTGAACAGTCCAATGCGAGAGGCACAGACCCTGCCACAGGTGGGACAGACAGTCGTTGAGGGTAAGGAAGGGTGGGACAGGTTTGCCGCGCGTTCCTTCTGCTGCCTCCGCTTGTTTTCTGCATGCTCTCGGCGATGAAACTCGAGATGCTCAGCGCCCTCCCAGATGCACTTCCTCCACTTAGGGCGGTCTTTGGTCAGGGATTCCCAGATGTTGGTGGGGATACCGCACTTTATCAGGGAGGCTTTGAGGGTGTCCTTGTAACGTTTCCGTTGCCCACCTTTGGCTCGTTTGCCGTGAAGGAGTTCCGAGTAGAGCGCTTGCTTTGCGAGTCTTGGGTCTGGCCTGCGGACAATGTGGCCTGCCCAGCGGAGCTGATCAAGTGCAGTCAGTGCTTCAATGCTGGGGATGTTAGCCTGGTCGAGGACGCTAATGTTGGTGCGTCTGTCCTCCCAGGGGATTTGTAGGATCTTGCGGAGGCATCATTGATGGTATTTCTCCAGCGACTTGATGCATCTACTGTACATGGCCCATGTCTCTGAGCCATACAGAAGGGCGGATATTACTACAGTCTTGTAGACCATGAGCTTGGTGGCAGATTTGAGGGCCTGGTCTTCAAACACTCTTTTTCTCAGGCGGCCGAAAGCTGCACTGGCACTTTGGAGGTGGTGTTGAATCTCTTCATCAATGTCTGCTTTTGTTGATGAGAGGCTCCCGAGGTATGGGAAATGGTCCACGTTGTCCAGGGCCGTGCCGTGGATCTTGATGACTGGGGGGGCAGTGCTGTGCAGCGAGTATGCCTATGTACGAGAGCCTATGTGGTGTGTCCGCTGTGGCTGCAGCACGGTTGGTGGAAGGCTGCTGAGTTTTGGTGCCAGAGACTACAGATCGCCTTGCAGGATGCTCTCGACCAGCTCTGGGTCTGGAAGGCCCAGCTGTAAACTGCACCACCTCAGGCTGGGCAGCAGCAGTCTGGGCTGGCTGGGTGATGGGCAGTGACAAGTGCAATGGAGGAGTGGCAGTGGTGGGATCAGGAATGCTGTTATCCTGAGAGAGGACAGCAGGTTCCTGCTCCACTTGACCCACTACCACTCCCCCGGGGCAGCACCTCAACATCCCCAGCAATCTGCTGGAGCACAAGATTGGTGGCCTGCTGCGACACCGGGAGATCCCTAGTTAACTGTGGTGGACCCAACAGCATGAGACAGTCTGAGCTTCCATGCCACCAACCATTCTCTGTATTACGTGTGTTGTTTCCCCCTGTGCTGTAATGGAGGCTGCCACATCCCCCTTGACACATGTCATGGAGATCTGGGTCCCCACGTCTTCATTGGGAATCCACCATCGTCTGCAGACTGGAAATGTTGGGCTCCACGGTGTGTGCAGCACTCTGCAATGTTGGAGGCAGACTCCTCCACGCTCCTTACCATTGCAGAGAGGCTCTCTGGCACCTTTGCCATTGCACCTATCATCTCGGAGTGCATGGCCATCGCGCTTCTTGTGAACACCTCCCCATCGAGGACCTCATCTGAGTCCTGTGCAGCAGAATACATGCGTGCACTCTCCCTCCAGGGTGCTGGCCCCCGAGCTACCCTTTCCCCTTGGCCTTTCTGCAGCCCGCTTGTCCCCGGTGCATCACCCAGTGCAGACCCCACTGCTAAGCTAACCTCGAACAAACGCATAGTGCCAGTCTCTGAGGTGGTGCCTGCGGGTGAGGGATGCAGTGACACGGTGCTTGGGTCCTCCTCCGCTTCTCCTTTGTCACTCTCATTGGGGGGGCTGAGAGACAGGTTGGACATCAGCTGGCTGATTATCTGAAAGCATAAAGGCACAAGACTTACAATAAGGTGAGGGCAGGGGGCAGGAATGGAGCAAGGAATGCAGACAGTATCAGGAACTGGTCACTGATAAAGCCTTCTGGTGTGAGGGGGAAGTGCCTTGAGAAAAGGAGAGGGGGTAAAGATACCAATGTTGCCCCCAGTGGGTTCGACCTCGCCAAAGGCCACGGCACCCCCATCTGCTGACCAATGAACCGCAGCACTCACTCCTCGATGTCGGACAGCTGCTGGAGTTGAGGCTTACCCCTGCCTGTCCTCTGCTGCTCCCTCCTATTGTGGACCATCTTGGCCCGCAAAAGAAAGGAACGTGCATGAGTCAGAGTCCAGCTATGTGTCTGGGAGATATGCCTGCCATCGTTGAATAGCAGTGAATGTAGACAAGGCATGAGATATGATGTTGAGTCGGTGCAGATGTTTGGTGGGTGAGTGACGGAGGAGCGATGGTTTGTGCAGTGTGCACAGACAGAGAGGTTCAGACGCTGGTATGTAGGATCTGTTGGAGCATGTTCTCACCTTGACCTCCCGACTGAGGTCACTGACTTCTTACGAAACTGTGTGAGGCTGAGTTCAACTAGACTATTGGCTGAGACCTCCTCTGCCACTTCCCTCTACATGGCCCTAAAGACGTGGGGTAATGGCCTCTTCCCACTTGCCAGGAAGAGCGATTCTCTCCTTTGTTCGACTGCTCCCACCAATGCCTCAAATGCGACATCATTAAACTTATGAGCCCTCTCCTTTCGATCTAGATTATGAGCAGCCATAGCCATGAGGTCTCTCAGTTGGTGTCGGGTCGAGTTCAGTTGGGTGAAAATAAGCAGCGGCACCTTGATAGAATCTCCCCTTTAAGAGCTGAAATGAGCTACTATGAAGGTTTGAAGGATGATTGCTGAATGCAAGTCACCTAAAGTCATTAGCGCTTGATTTACTGCCCCCCACCTCACCTTCCTGGGGAGCTAAAGCCCAATTTAGAAAAAGTTAAGATTCCTTTGTGCCTGGCGCAACATTTTCAAAATTTAAAAAGGCAGTGCCCCAAACAGGGTGCTACAGAATTTCTCCCTCTAGCTTTCTTATGTTTTCTGTATTTCTGTATTTATTTTAGTGAATATAAAGACAGTGATAATATTTTGGGAAGAATCAGCTTCGAGGGCTTCCTGATCTTGCTCGCATGATGAACTGGTAAAGATATTTCATCTCGGAAGGATTTCACTTATTTTATTTTAACTGTATGTTTCTTTGTGTGTGGAGGAGGGATTGCTAAACAAAAGGGCCTAGAAGTTAGATGGTGGCATGCATATGGAAATAGGAGGTCTAACACCTATTTGAGGCCCCGAAACAAAATTGGGCTACATGTGACCTAACCAGCAGTACTTAACGGAACAGCTGGAGGCTGCCACCAAAAGATAATTTTTTTAAAATGCTTACCTGAATGTAGAGTCGGGGCGAGCAGGAGTGCTCCTCCCAGCTCCACAGCAGTGGCGAAGATCATTGCAGGCCCACTGGTTGGCCTCCTCCCTCCCGCCCGATCGCTTCCCCTCCTCTCCCAATTGCCCCCTATCCTCCTAATTGCTTCCTCCTCTCTCCAAGGATTTACCCGCCGGGGACGCAGCGGATCAAAATTGAAATTCTCTTCACCGATGAACTGCCTGGGGATGCCCAGCGGCAGGTGTCTGCAGCTCCCCAGTCTCATTCACATGAGCCCCGAGGCCTTGATTGCTGACTATTGAGACATTCAGGCGGGTGAGGGAGAGGAGCTAACACAATAGGCTCCTCACAATTTGTTTTACCACAATTAATTAAGTTTAATGATAAACAGCAACCTCAACCCTATCAGCAATGTCTTCTGATGCTTATCTACCTGCACATCTATATAAAGAAAGAACTTGCATTTATATGCCACCTTAGCACAACCTCAGGATATCCCAAAACCACTTGATAGGCAATGAATTTTGAAATGCAATCACTGTCATTATGTAGGCAATGATGATAGCCAATTTATGCGCAGCAAGATCACGCAAACAGCAAACAAGATTAATGGCTGGTTTGATCTGTTATTAGTGTTTTTCAAGGAAGAATGTTGGCAACAACACTGGGAGAAGTGCCTGATTTTCTTTAAGCAATGCCATGGGATCTTTTACATCCCCTGTTCAGGTATACAGAGCTATGATTTAATATTTCCGCAAGAGTTGTAACCTTTGACACTTTAGCAGTCTTACATACCACATTGACGTGTTAGCCTAGATGTTGTGCTCAAAGAAATATATAGCAACTGGTCAGCTTGCAAGTGATATCAGTGTGTTGGCCGTCCCATCTCTAATTACTCGATTTTTTTTTTAACTCTGCTTTCTTGGTGTGTGTAACCCTGTGTGGCTGCTTGCAGCTCTCCTGCAGCCCACTAACTATCTCTTGAGCTATACCAACGATGTAAATTCTACTTTTTTACAATTTAATTCCTCTCGTTAATGATCCGTAAACAGTTTTTAGCAAGTGAAAATTCCAATCCAACAAGTTCAAGAAGAGTCCTACTTACTAAGTGGGAAATCTGATTTGTTTTAACACTACCCATTGCTATGTTTTTTCCTTCAGCCAAAAGGTGAAACAGTGAGATCTAGATTCTCTGGCGAGTATTAATTTATATTTTATTGACAGGCAATGTAACGGCCCAAAATCCTAAAAGCCGAAAATCCAGCCCCAAATTTGCAGTAATCGTGTGGGGGATGAGTTAACGGAATGTATACAGGATAGTATTCTCGATCAGTATGTCGAGGAATCAACTGGGGAACAGGCTATTTTAGATCTAGTATTGTGCAATGAGAAAGGGTTAATTAATAACTTTGTAGTAAAGGGATCTTTAGGGAAGAGTGACCAAAATATGATAGAATTTTATTGAAAGCGATTTATTTAAGTCTGAATCTAGGGTCTTAAATCTAAACCAAGCAAACTACATAGGTGTGAGGGGTCAGTTGGCTAAGGGAGATTGGGAAACTACATTAAAAGGTATGATGGTAGACAAACAATGGCTAACATTTAAAGAATTAATACATAAATTACAACAAATATAGAAAACGTCGAACCATAGAAATTTACAGTGCAGAAGGAGGCCATTTCGGCCCATCGTGTCCACGCCGGCCGACAAAGAGCCACACAGCCCTCGGTCAGCAGCCCTGAAGGTTGCATATAAACCTATGAACAATGGCGGACAGGTAAAGAGCATCTGGCCCAACCAGTCCGCCCCACACAATTGCGATACCCCATGTATCACAACATTTTACTCTTCACCCCACCCGGTGCCATGCAATCTCCTGGGAGAAGCAAAAAAAACAGATAAAAAACCCAGGCCAATTGGGGGAAAAATCTGGTAAAATTCTGCTCCGACCCATCTAGGTGATCGAAACTAGTCCAGGAGATCACTCTGGCCGTATTAGATTCCCTGAAATACTTACCATCGTATCTGCACCAGCCAACAAGAGGTTATCCAGTCTACCCTTCGCTATACCTGGGCCTTGCCGATGTTCCTGCCCACGCTCCAAATGGCGACCTGGGTTTTGATGACGTCACCCAGTCGCCCACTTCGAAGCCGTCGCACACTTGTATCAGCTCACGCTGGAAGCTGCAGTGGTATGCTCTTTTATCCTTCCGATCTGCGGTGGTGTTCTCTCGCAGGTCAGGATGGCCCGAGAGATTGTGGCGGAGGAGCAGCGAGAGATCGTGGTGGAGGAACGGTGAGAGATCATGGCAGAGGTGCGGCAAATGTTTGTGGCAGAAGAGTGGTGAGAGATCGTGACAGAGGAGTGATGAGAGATTGTGGCGGAGGTGCGGCGAATGTTTGTGGCAGAGGAGCGGCGAGAGATTGTGGCGGGGGTGCGGCAAATGAGGGTACAGGGCTCAGAAGAGCCGAGAGCCCAGGGGCAATATGGGCCATCCCACACTGATATCTGTGTGCACTAGGTCCGTGCAGCAGAGCTGGTCTCCAGTCATCCTTGTTAACCCTTGCCACTGGATAAAGGCCTAGCTCTGTCAAGCCCGTGTGGTGGCTGATGTGCAACGGTCACCATACGTTAAAGAAATCCACGCACAATTGGAGTTCAGGACTGAAACATCGGTCCTTCATTGAACATCTGTAAACTCATATGGAAGCAAGTCATCCTCGTTTTAGGGTCCGCCTATGATGATGTATGCTGCAAAAAAATGTGTTTTAGCTTTAAAATGGTTACTTTAATTCAATCACAATACATAGGGAGTTAAAAACTAGCTACATTCAGACTCCATGTCCCAACCTAACTTGATCATAGAATCATAGAAGTTTACAGCACAGAAGGAGGCCATTTTGGCCCATCGTGTCCATGCTGGCCAACAAGAGGCTATCCAGCCTAATCCCACTTTTCAGCTCTAGGTCCGTAACCCTGCAGGTTATGGCACTTCAAGTGCACATCCAAGTACTTTTTAAATATGGTGAGGGTTTCTGCCTCTACCACGCTTTCAGGAGGTGAGCTCCAGACCCCCACAACCCTCTGCGTGGAGAAGTTTCCCCTCAAATCCCCTCTAAACCTTCTAGCAATTAATTTAAATTTATGCCCCCTGGTTGTTGACACCTCTGCTATATCTCGGCTCCTCATAATTTTATACACCTCAGTGAGGTCTCTCCTCAGCCTCCTCTTTTCCAAAGAAAACAAACCCAGCCTATCCAATTTGTCTTCATTGCTAAGATTCTCCACTCCCGCAACATCCTCGTAAATTTCCTCTCTACCCTCTCCAGTGCAATCACATCCTTCCTGCAATGTGGTGACCAGAACTGCACGCAGTACTCCAGCTGTGGCCTAACCAGTGTTTTATACAGTTCAAGCATAACCCACCTGCTCTTATACTCTATGCTTCGGCTAATAAAGGCAAGAATTCCGTATGCCTTCTTAACCACCTTATCCATTTGGCCTGCTCCCTTCAGGGATCTGTGGACATGCACTTCCAGATCCCTTTGTTCCTCTACACTTCTCAGTGTCCTACCATTTAATGTGTATTTCCTTTCCTTGTTAGCCCTCCCCAAATGCATTACCTCATACTTCTCCGGATTAAATTCCATTTGCCACTGCTCTGCCCATCTGACCAGTTGATTGATATGTTCCTGCAGTCCGCAGCTTTCTTCTTCATTATCAGCCACACAGCCTATTTTTGTATCATCTTCTTAATTATACCCCCTATATTCAAGTCTGGATCATTAATGTATACTACAAAAAGCAAGGTACCTAGCACTGAGCCCTGCGGAACCCCACAGGAAACATCCTTCCAGTCACAAAAACAACCATCAACCATTACCCTTTGCTTCCTGCCTCTGAGCCAATTTTGAATCCAACTTGCCCCTTTGCCTTGGATCCAATGGGCTTTTACTTTTGTGACCATTCTGCCATGTAGAACCTTATCGAAAGCTTTGCTAAAATCCATATACACTACATCATACGCACTGCCCTCATTGACCCTCCTGGTTACCTCCTCAAAAAATTCAGTCGCGTTAGTCAGACATGACCTTCCCTTAATAAATCTGTGTTGACTGTCCCTGATTAACCCGTGTCTTTCTAAATGTAGATTTATCCTGTCCTTCAGGATTTTTTCCAATAATTTCTCCACAACTGAGGTTAAGCTGACGGGCCTGTAATTACTCGTTCTATCCCTTTCTCCCTTCTTAAACAAAGGTACCATATTAGCAGTCCTCCAGTTCTCTGGCACAACACCTGAAGCCAGAGAGGATAGGAAAATGATGGTTGAAGCCTCTGCTATTTCCTCTTTTGCTTCGATTAACAGCCTGGGATACATTTCATCCGGGCCAGGGGACTTATCCACATTCAAAGCGGCTAAACCCCTTAATACCTCCTCTCTCAGTATGTTAATTTCATCTAATAATTCGCACTGCTCCTCTTCGATAGCAGTGTCTGCATCGCCCCTCTCTTTTGTGAAAACAGACGCAAAGTATTCATTAAGAACCATACCTACATCTTCCGCCTCCACACACAGATTACCCTCATGATCTCTAATAGGCCCTACCCTTTCTTTAGTTATCCTCTTGCATTAATATATTTATAAAACATCTTGATTTTGATGCAGTGCTGCAAGGATTACTAGCGAATTTGGTCTTTGAGCAGCTGGCTTAAGGAAGGAGCAAAGTTTTACAATTTGAACAAAAATAACTCTGTGTTTGTTATCTGGGACTCGCTTATCCAGCACCACCACTCATCCGGCCAGCACCACCACTCATCCGGCACCATTCCTGGCCGTTCCGACATGAACAAATTCAGGTCCTTCCTCACTGTCGACTCCCGCAATCGCTGACCTGACCCCGCAATCCACCGCCACCCCACCCCCCCCCACCCAACATCTCTCTGCCACCATCTAAGTACCTGTACCATCCAATTTAACCTCCCCTCATCCGGCAAAATTCCTTATCCAGCACAGGCCAGGTCGTGAGGGTGCCGGATAAGAGAGGTTCAATCTGTATATGTCTATCTGGTATCATTTTTGATTTTAGCTGACAGTTATCCAAATCCACAACACCTGTGATTGTTTGGGTAGTATTTATGAGCCTAACCTGTTCAATATTCTGAGTCAAGGAGCTCCTGCAGTTGGCAGGACGATGAGAATCCTGGCATTCTATCTAAATTTACCTCATAATTAGATCCACAAAGATACTGTTGAGGCCATAGGGAATGAAGACCCACTATGCGAGGAGTCTAAAACACATAAGCAAAGATGGTAGACCTGGAATGGCAGAAAAAAAAATATATATAACCGTATGTTTCTGCCAGGTGATATTGATCCTGTGCACTATTCCATCTTGCATTTCAGCTGAGATTAAAGGCTTGAATTTGAATTCAGGTCAAGCAGCAGTGACTAAAACTAATTTTATTCATAGCTGTTAAGGGTCAAAAGTGAAATTTAATTTTCAAAAAACTGTTCATAAGAACATAAAAAATAGGAGCAGGAATAGGCCATACGGCCCCTCGAGCCTGCTCCGCCATTTAATATGATCATGGCTGATCCGATCATGGACTCGGGTCCACTTCCTTGCCTGCTCTCCATAACCCCTTATTCCTTTATTGTTCAAGAAACTCTCTATTTCTGTCTTAAATTTGTTCAATGTTCCAGCTTCCACAGCTCTCTGAGGCAGCGAATTCCACAGATCCACAACCCTCAGAGAAGAAAATTCTCCTCAGTTTTAAAATGGGAGGCCCCTTATGCTAAGATTATGCCCTCTAGTTCTATTCTCCCCTATCAGTGTAAATATTCTCTCTGCCTTGTCAAGCCCCCTCATAATCTTATACGTTTCGATAAGATCACCTCTCATTCTTCTGAATTCCAATGAGTAGAGGCCCAACCTACTCAACCTTTCCTCATAAGTCAACCTCCTCATTTCTGGAATCAACCTTATGACCCTTCTCTGAACTGCCTCCAAAGCAAGTATATCCTTTCGTAAATAAGGAAACTAAAACTGCACGCAGTATTCCAGGTGTGGCCTCTCCAATACCCTGTGCAACTGTAGCAAAACTTCCCTGCTTTTATACCCCATCCCCTTTGCATGAAAGGCCAAGATTCCATTGGTCTTCCTGATCACTTGTTGTACCTGCATACTAAACTTTTGTGTTTCATGCACAAGTAACCCCAGGTCCCGCTGTACTGTAGCACTTTGCAATCTTTCTCTGTTTAAATAATAACTTACTCTTTGATTTTTTTCTGCCAAAGTGCATGACCTCACACTTTCCAACATTATACTCCATCTGCCAAATTTTGCTCACTCACTTAGCCTGTCTGTCCTTTTACAGATTTTGTGTGTCCTCCCCACGGATTGCTTTTCCTCCCATCTTTGTATCGTCGGCAAACTTGGCTACGTTACACTCAGTCTCTTCCTCCAAGTCATTAATATAGATTGTAAATAGTTGGGGTCCCAGCACTGATCCCTGCGGCACACCACTGGGTTACTGATTGCCAACCCGAGAATGAACCATTTATCCCGACTCTCTGTTTTCTGTTCATTAGCCAATCCACTATCCATGCTAATATATTACCCCCAACCCCGTGAACGTTTATCTTGTGTAGTAACCTTTTATGTGGCACCTTGTCAAATGCCTTCTGGAAGTCCAAATACACCACATCCACTGGTTCCCCTTTATCCACCCTGTTTGTTACATCCTCAAAGAATTCCAGCAAATTTGTCAAACATGACTTCCCCTTCATAAATCCATGCTGACTCTGCCTGACCGAATTTTACTTTTCCAAATGTCCTGCTGCTGCTTCTTTAATAATGGACTCCAACATCTTCCCAACACAGATGTTAGGCTAACTGGTCTATAGTTTCCTGCTTTTTGCCTGCCTCCTTTTTTAAATAGGGGCGTTACATTTGCAGTTTTCCAGTCTGCTGGGACCTCTCCAGAATCCAGGGAATTTTGGTACTTCTCTTAAGACCCTAGGATGCAAGCCATCAGGTCCAGGAGATTTATCCGCCTTTAGTCTCATTACCTTACTGAGTACCACCTCCTTAGTGATTGTGATTGTGTTAAGTTCCTGCCCCCCCCCCCTATAGCCCCTTGACTATCCACTGTTGGAATATTATTAGTGTCCTCTACCATAAAGACTGATACAAACTATTTGTTCAGAGTTTCTGTCATCTCCATGTTCCCCATTACTAATTCCCCGGTCTCATCTTCCAAGGGACGGTCTCTATTCAGTCCTGAATAGACATAAACTTAGGGGCGGTTTTGAATTGCATGCCTATCAGTACCAGCTCCTGTGAAACTGGAGTTTAGAAACATAGAAACATAGAAAATAGTTGCAGGAGTCGGCCATTCGGCCCTTCGAGCCTGCATCACCATTCAATAAGATCATGGCTGATCATTGACCTCAGTATCCCTTTCCTGCTTTCTCTCCATACCCTTTGATCCCTTGAGCCGTAAGGGCCATATCTAACTCTCTCTTGAATATATGCAATGAACTGGCATCAACAACTCTCTACGGTAGGGAATTGAATAGGTTAACAACTCATTGAGTGAAAAAGTTTCTCCTCATCTCAGTTCTAAATGGCTTACCCCTTATCCTTCGACTGTATTCCCTGGTTCTGGACTTCCCCAACATTGGGGACATTCTTCCCGCATCTAACCTGTCCAGTCCTGTCAGAATTTTATATGTTTCTATGTGATCCCCTCTCATCCTTCTAAACTCCAGTGAATACAGTCCAGTGGATCCAGTCTCTCCTCATATGTCAGTCCAGCCATCCCAGGAATCAGTCTGGTGAAACTTCACTGCACTCCCTCAATAGCAAGAATGTGCTTCCTCAGATTAGGAGACCAAAATTGAACACAATATTCCAGGTGAGGCCTCACCCAAGGCCCTGTACAACTGCAGTAAGACCTCCCTGCTCCTATACTCAAATCCCCTAGCTATGAAGGCCATCATACCATTTGCCTTCTTCACCGCCTTCTGTACCTGCATGTCAACTTTCAACTATCCACGTCAGTACATTACCCCCAATACTATGTGCTTTAATTTTGCACACCAATCTCTTGTGTGGGACCTAATCAAAAGCCTTTTGAAAGTCCAAATACACCACGTCCACCGGTTCTCCCTTGTCCACTCTTCTAGTTACATCCTCAAAAACTTCCAGAAGATTTGTCAAGCATGATTTCCCTTTCATAAATCCATGCTGACTTGGACCAATCCTGTCACTGCTTTCCCAATGCGCTGCTATTTCATCTTTAATAATTGATTCCAACATTTTCCCCACTACTGATGTCAGGCTAACTGGTCTATAATTACCCATTTTCTCTCTCCCTCCTTTTTTAAAAAGTGGTGTTACATTCGATACCCTCCAGTCCATAGGAATTGATCCAGAGTCGATAGACTGTTGCAAAATGATCACCAATGCATCGACTATTTCTAGGGCCACTTCCTTAAGTACTCTGGGATGCAGACTATCAGGCCCTGGGGATTTATCGGCCTTCAATCCCATCAATTTTCCTAACACAATTTCTCGACTAATAAGGATTTCCTTCAGTTCCTCCTTCTCACTAGACTCTCGGTCTCCTAGTATTTCTAGAAGGTTATTTGTGTTTTCCTTCGACAAGACAGAACCGAAGTATTTGTTCAACTGGTCTGCCATTTCTTTGTTCCCCATTATAAATTCACCTGAATCTGACTGCAAGGGACCTACATTTGTCTTCTCTAATCTTTTTCTCTTCACATATCTAGAGAAGCTTTTGCAGTCAGTTTTTATGTTCCCAGCAAGCTTCCTCTCAGACTCTATTTTCCCCCTCCGAATTAAACCCTTTGTCCTCCTCTGCTGAATTCTAAATTTCTCCCAGTCCTCAGGTTTGCTGCTTTTTCTGGCCAATTTATATGCCTCTTCCTTGGACTTAACATTATCCTTAATTGCCCTTGTTAGCCACGGTTGAGCCACCTTCCCCATTTTATTTTTAATCCAGACAGGGATGTACAATTGTTGAAGTTCATCCCTGTGATCTTTAATGTTATAGGGAGTACCCTTTACTTGCACTGACAAGCACCATATTAAAAATGGGTACACATACTATGAAACCCAAATATGCTCTCCTACACTATGAATACTCACTCAATGAGCAATGGTTCAAACAGACTTGATATCTACTGAATACCCTCACTGAAAACCGTTCAGTTATTATGCTCAAGACAGTCGAATCAAAGTTTGAAAGTTTTTTTCCAGAACATTACTGTAACATGCACCTTGTTTGTAACACACAAAATACTTGGGTCCTGAGGGGGGTTTGTTGTAATAAAAGTGCCCTTCTATTTAACTGATTGAAGACTTATGTGAACTCTGATTTTTTTAAGTCATGCAACATAATAAAGTTATAGAATGACATATTGCTAGAAAAGCACCATTTTTAAGAACTGTTGTCACTTGGCCTCTATAATTGATTTTTCATGACAAGTATAAATTCCGGGTATCTAAACCAGAGAGTCATTAAGCTCACTTCTGGTCAAAGAATAAAAAATTTAATTATCCAATAATTTGAACTCAGCAACACAAATAACAGCGTAAAGTGGGACTTTAATGTTGAAAATGTTGAATTGTCAGATCATTTGCATCATGTGAATAAGGAGTAGACTGCAGCAGGATTTACAATAAATTATGCAGCTACCATTTTAATATTGTTTTGCATATACAGTATTAATGTAATAAAATAAAATAGATATGAAACCAAGTCTTAGAGCAAATAAGGTGATCAGTGATTATTCACTTTGTTTCTACAGTGATGCATACTTTTACTTAAATCCAGATATACAGAGGTAGTTAAAAAGGGAGAGCCTTAGTATGGTATTAATTCTTCGGTAGTCTTCAACAAGTTTGTAATCATATTACAGCTGCCTCATATGTTTCTGTAAACTTCTGTTGCTCGTGAGAACATGGAATTTGAGAAATATGTAAATTGAAATTATTACAGATTGTTAAGTTTTGTGATTTTCTTTTGGAAAAGATTACTGCAACAGTTAATAAAATGGTATCTACTAATGTTTCGTCTTAACAGAACAATTTTTTGATCTTACGAAAGGTTCGATTTGAATAGATTTGCCGAAGGGTCTATTACAAAATTAAGGAAAAGTTGGTGCAGGACACATTCTGGCACCATATGTCACAAGTTAATTTAGTAAATATTGTATTATGGTGCATTTTCAATGTTGAAGACATGTCGCGCCATTTTATATGGCATCATTTTTTTCTTTAACATTTGTTAAGTGGACATTTGGAGCTGCAGTGCCCCTCCTCACTTCCTAAATCTCCACTTAAATTAGATGCAAAGTTAGATGCAAAACCCGCTGCTTTATATCTATGTATAGTATTGCCATTTTCTTCTCTTTTGCAAACAAGGAGCAGAAAATTTATATTTAAATTGTATGCTAATTGCATACGGTTGGATACACGTAACCCTGGTGTCTACTTCCAGTATTGCCCTTGGGAGAAATGGTTGCATATTCACCATTTCTTTTATGTCAGGTGTGCGTGTGTGTGTGTGTCTTTACATTCTTTCTTTAAACCTATTCACTTGTTATATTTCTGAAAGAGGCAGGGTCCTTTCCTTTCTGTTCTCTGAAATTTATTAATGACCAGTACTTTACCGAAGAGAAGTGACAACCAGATAGTTAGTTGTCAAACTGCTTGAAGTGTTTCCCATCCCATCACCCCCTTTTTCTGACCTGCAATCCTTGGCATGGGGTCGATTTTAACCCCGAGCAGGATTTGGGTGGGTAGAGGGTATGGTGAGTAGAAAACGCAAACTTGCTGGCCTTCGGCCCGGGGCATTTTAACTCCCTCACTTTAAATGTCGCTGGTCCACTTTCTGCTCGGAACCGGTGGGAAGAGGGCACAGAGTGACTGGCGGTGGGGGGAGATCAAGCAGCTCTTGGCTGTCTGTCAGATTGCAGAGAAGTGGCGGGGTATGGGTTTCAGGAGGGACTCACAGGAGGGAAGTGCACAGTCTGGGACAGTGGAGGTGGCAACTTTACTATGTGACGGTCAGAGGAGCACTCCTGTTGCGACAGTGACTTCTCCGACCAAGCCCTAGTTAAAATACTATTGACATCCCATGGACGTCATAGGACCACGATTAGCATTTATACACGAAGCTGCTGCCCGAGTCTGGTGGGCGCCTCATCTGCCACCAAAACCAGAGCATCAGGAATGGAGCAGGAAACTGAGTTGCTCCATTTTAGTTGCTCACCATTCCATTCCCACCCAGCAGGGAGAGTAAACTTCCCCGATATCTTTTAAACAAGCTACATCAGTTGCGTAAAAGCATAGCAAGAAGTAAAAAAGTTCAGAGTGGACAAGCGGCTTGATTCCAATCAGTGTTCAACTGCCTTGAGTTAACTTAACGAATTAAAACTGACCGATGCATTAACTTAACCCTTTCTCATCCAAACCAGCTAACTGCTTCGATTGTTTTAAAACAATATATACAAATGGGTACAGACTATCCCAGCTTACTTCTCGTTGAAAATAATAGAAATTCAGGTAACTTTTAAGTGGAAAAGTTATAATACTGCTGTAATCACTATAATCAGTCCCTTGTTTCATCTGTAGAAGACAAATAACAGGTAGATAGCAATGTAATCTCTTTGATTTTCTGACTTCAAATTTGCATACATTTTTTTAGAAAAACAGAAACTATTGGTACAGTAAAAATAATCCTTTAATTCTTTTTATTACATCGCAGTTTTACTAAAAGCACCTTTATATTATGTTGGGGCTGCTAGTGTTCAGATGGTGGCATTACTGAAGATAAACATGCCTAGTTCTGTAAATAAATTATCACCAGCATCCAATGCATCTCCCACTGTTTCCTGGAGACCCTAAGAATGGACACTAAATTTGTATCTGTGTTCTGATGTCATGGCCCAAATCCCTGGACATTCTGGGCCTCTTGACATCAGCCATTATTGACATACTGATGTAAGTACTTAGCACATCACAGTGGCCGAAGTATTAGAGCCACTCCTGTCTGCACAGATTCATTGGCTTTCTCATAGAAACATAGAAACATAGAAAATAGGTGCAGGAGTAGGCCATTCGGCCCTTCTAGCTGCACCGCCATTCAATGAGTTCATGGCTGAACATGCAACTTCAGTACCCCATTCCTGCTTTCTCGCCATACCCCTTGATCCCCCTAGTAGTAAGGACTTCATCTAACTCCTTTTTGAATATATTTAGTGAATTGGCCTCAACAACTTTCTGAGGTAGAGAATTCCACGGGTTCACCACTCTCTGGGTGAAGAAGTTTCTCCTCATCTCGGTCCTAAATGGCTTACCCCTTATCCTTAGACTGTGACCCCTGGTTCTGGACTTCCCCAACATTGGGAACATTCTTCCTGCATCTAACCTGTCTAAACCCATCAGAATTTTAAACGTTTCCATGAGGTCCCCTCTCATTCTTCTGAACTCCAGTGAATACAAGCCCAGTTGATCCAGTCTTTCTTGATAGGTCAGTCCCGCCATCCCGGGAATCAGTCTGGTGAACCTTCGCTGCACTCCCTCAATAGCAAGAATGTCCTTCCTCAGGTTAGGACACCAAAACTGTACACAATATTCCAGGTGTGGCCTCACCAAGGCCCTGTACAACTGTAGCAACACCTCCCTGCCCCTGTACTCAAATCCCCTTGCTATGAAGGCCAACATGCCATTTGCTTTCTTAACCGCCTGCTGTACCTGCATGCCAACCTTCAATGACTGATGTACCATGACACCCTGGTCTCGTTGCACCTCCCCTTTTCCTAATCTGTCACCATTCAGATAATAGTCTGTCTCTCTGTTTTTACCACCAAAGTGGATAACCTCACATTTATCCACATTATACTTTATCTGCCATGCATTTGCCCACTCACCTAACCTATCCAAGTCGCTCTGCAGCCTCATAGCATCCTCCTCGCAGCTCACACTGCCACCCAACTTAGTGTCATCCGCAAATTTGGAGATACTACATTTAATCCCCTCGTCTAAATCATTAATGTACAGTGTAAACAGCTGGGGCCCCAGCACAGAACCTTGCGGTACCCCACTAGTCACTGCCTGCCATTCTGAAAAGTCCCCATTTACTCCTACTCTTTGCTTCCTGTCTGACAACCAGTTCTCATTCCAAGTCAGCACACTATCCCCAATCCCATGTGCTTTAACTTTGCACATTAATCTCTTGTGTGGGACCTTGCTGAAAGCCTTCTGAAAGTCCAAATACACCACATCAACTGGTTCTCCCTGTCCACTCTACTGGAAACATCCTCAAAAAATTCCAGAAGATTTGTCAAGCATGATTTCCCTTTCACAAATCCATGCTGACTTGGATCTATCATGTCACCTCTTTCCAAATGCGCTGCTATGACATCCTTAATAATTTATTCCATCATTTTACCCACTACCGATGTCAGGCTGACCGGTCTATAATTCCCTGTTTTCTCTCTCCCTCCTTTTTTAAAAAGTGGGGTTACATTGGCTACCCTCCACTCGAATGCAGGGGTCTATTGTGCATGGAGATTGGTGCCATTTCTGCACAAAAATATAGGAGAGCAGTGCGTTTGGGTTGCTTGCTTGGGACCTAGATTTTAAAATGAAAGGTGCTTATCACGAGTTAAGTGAATTCTTCACAAGGTGAAGATTTTATTTTGGTTTTGTGAAATGCCAATTATTCATCCTATCGAAAAACATGACTCTATTGGGTAGAAAGCAAATAAACCCTGTGGCTGGGGTAGCACTCTTGCCTCTGAATCAGAGGTTGTGGGTTCCTGTCCCACTCCAGGGACTTGAGCACATAAATCTAGGCTGACACTCCAGTGCAGTGTTGAGGGAGTGCTCATCATCATCATCATCACAGGCAGTCTCTCAGAATCGAGGAAGACTTGCTTCCACTCTTAAAAATGAGTCCTTAGGTGGCTGAACAGTCCAATACAAGAACCACAGTCTCTGTCACAGGTGGGACAGACAGTCATTGAGGGAAAGGGTGGGTGGGACAGGTTTGCCGCACGCTCTTTCCACTGCCAGCGCTTGATTTCTGCATGCTCTCGGTGATGAGACTCGAGGTGCTGGGCGCCCTCCCATATGCACTTCCTCCACTTAGGGCGGTCTTTGGCCAGGGACTCCCAGGTGTCAGTGGGTATGTTGTACTTTTTCAGGGAGATTTTGAGGGTGTCCCTGTAACGTTTCCTCTGTCCACCTTTGGCTTGTTTGCCGTGAAGGAGTTCCGAGTAGAGCGCTTGCTTTGGGAGTCTCGTGTCCGGCATGTGAACGATGTGGCCTGCCCAGCGGAGCTGATCAAGTGTGGTCAGTGCTTCAATGCTGGGGATGTTGGCCTGGTCGAGGACACTAATGTTGGTGCATCTGTCCTCCCAAGGGATTTGTAGGATCTTGCGGAGGCATCGTTGGTGGTATTTCTCCAGCGACTTGAGGTGTCTACTGTACATGGTCCACTCTCTGAGCCATACAGGAGGGCGGGTATTACTACAGCCCTATAGACTATAGGTGGCAGTGTTGAGGGTCTGGTTTTCAAACACACATTTCCTCAGATGGCCAAAGGCTGTACTGGCGCACTGGAAGCCGTATTGAATCTCGTTGTCAATGTCTGCGTTGATAAGAGGCTCCCGAGGTATGAGAAATGGTCCACATTGTCCAGTGGAGTGCTGCATTGTTGGAGGTGCCGTCTTTCAAATGAGACATTAAATCGAGGCCCCGTCTGCTCTCTCAAATGGACGTAAAAGATCCCATGATACTATTTTGAAGAAGGACAGGATAGATATCCCCGGTGTAGAAACATAGACATAGAAAATAGATGCAGGAGTAGGCCATTCGGCCCTTCGAGCCTGCACCTCCATTCAATAAGATCATGGCTGATCATTCCCTCAGTACCCCTTTCCTGCTTTCTGTCCATACCCTTTGATCTCTTTAGCCGTAAGGGCCATATCTAACTCCCTCTTGAATATATCCAATGAACTGGCCTCAATGACTCTCTGCGGTAGGGAATTCCACAGGTTAACAACTCTCTGAGTGAAGAAGTTTCTCCTCATCTCAGTCCTAAATGGCCTACCCCTTATCCTAAGACTATGTCCCCTGGTTCCGGACTTCCCCAACATCGTTAACATTCTTCCCGCATCTAACCTGTCCAGTCCCATCAGAATCTTATATGTTTCTATGAGATCTCCTCTCATCCTTCTAAACTCCAGTGAATATCCATTTGCCTTCTTCACCGCCTGCTGTACCTGCATGCCCACTTTCAGTGACTGATGAACCATGACACCCAGGCTCGTTGCATCTCCCCTTTTCCTAATCTGTCGCCATTCAAATAATATAATGCCTTCGTGTTTTTGCCCCCAAAATGGATAACCTCACATTTATCCACATTATACTGCATCTGCCATGCATTTGCCCACTCACCTAACCTGTCCAAGTCACCCTGCAGCCTCTTAGCATCCTCTTCACAGCTCATACCGCCAACCAGTTTAGTGTCATCTGCAAACTTGGAGATATTACACTCAATTCCTTCATCTAAATCGTTAATGTATGTATATTGTAAATAGCTGTGGTCCCAGCACTGAGCCCTGTGGCACTCCACTGGTCACTGCCTGCCATTCGGAAAATGACCCGTTTATCCCAACTCTCAGCTTCCTGTCTGCCAACCAATTCTCTATCCACGTCAGTACATTACCCCCAATACCATGAGCTTTGATTTTGCACACCAATCTGTTGTGTGGGACCTTGTCAAAAGCCTTTTGAAAGTCCAAATACACCACATCCACTGGTTCTCCCTTGTCCACTCTGCTAGTGCTGGCTTTATCCCTCAATCAACATAACAAAAACGGATTATCTGGTCATTATCACATTGCTGTTTGTGGGAGCTTGATTATGTGCAAATTGGCTTCCGCGTTTGCCACATTACATCAGTGACTGCACTCCAAAAGTACTTCATTGCCTGTAAAGCACTTTGAGACATCCGGTGGTCATGAAAGGCGCTATATAAATCCAAGTCTTCTTTCTCTCTCTTTCATAGCCTAAGATCTAGAAATTTGAGTCATCTGCACAAAGAACTTTTCACACAGGTGCAGCTCCACTAACAACTCCTGCTAAATTTCACGGGGGTTTAGCAGCGACGGTAAACCATAGTGCCCGGCTCCTCTGCACCTGTGATGATGATGTCATCATGCACAGCGCCCCGTATTTGCCCCGGAACAAAAATTGGGTAGTGCCCTCTGAAGCTGCGATGCATGATGCAAACGACAGCTTCATGGGACGTGAAACGGGCTGCAGGCCACTTGATGGGCGCTAGTTAAAGGGGAGGTGGCGGCCACGGTTTCAAAAGAAAATTGCCATTTTTCTTTGACGCCGCGATGGCGCTGTGATCGCGGGGTCTGTGCCGTGATCATTCAGCCCGGCACTCAGCTTGAGTGCTGGGCTGTTGGCATGGCACCCATGCTCCCCGGTGGTCCATGGAGGCCCAGCTCCTACCTGCAGAGTTTGCAGCTTGGGCCTTTCCATTTAATTAAGGGAAGAACCTTTCCTACACGGCAACGCTACACGGCCCAGTGTGTAGTGCTGCACCCCGTTCCCGAAACATCTGCTGCACTACCGCCCCAGAAAGGACGTGGGCGTGTTATTTTTCGCTCCACTTCCTTTCGGGGGGTGGTAACCCAAATTTCTCAAGCGGGTCGCGACTTGCACGCCTGGCGCAAATGTTCCGCCTCCCGAATGTTACCGCCCCCAAATGGGGTGCAATGGAATTTCTACCTGCCCAAATTTTAAAGATATTAGGATAGAAAGACAAACCTATCATCCTCAGGTAATCAACCTCATTAACATTCCATTTCTACGGACCACGTTTAAGTACAATTATAATCCTGTGCTCCTCATTGAAATTCGACCTATATATTATTTAAAAATCTTTTATTTGCACACAATTCTCTTTCACAGACTTCACTTTATGATTTTTGTCATGCTTTTTGTATCAACAGTTAACACAGTAACTCAGTTATATTAGGATTTTCCCTATGTAAACAGGTCCTGGAAACAGTGTAGTTGCAGGCTGCAGCCACTCTGTAATATTCTAGCTCCATGGTATCATACCGCTGAATCCTCTAACACAACATCAGCAATGCCACAGGAAATCCACTCGTAAATATAAAAATTACACTATAATTCATTGCCAGAACTAGGCAATAACATTCAAAGATAGCGAGCATGTTCTGTGGATGGTAACAATGTAAATTAAGGGTGATATTGATATTCGAAGATCTTTTTTTGTTGGGCCCAGTTAAAATAGCAGAGGTTTTTCCGGTGAGATTTCAGAATGGAGTTTTGCATCAACCCTTCCAACAGCAAAGTTTAATTGGGAGTGCGCTCCAGTGTGTTTCCCAGTGGGAATCTCCCTATACCTGAGCTTTTTGAAGGAAGAAGCGGAGGACCACTGGCGGGATGGCAGACAAATCAGGCTGCACCAGGAGTGTTCTGTGCCCATCCGCTGGTACCCTTACACGCGCATTTATAGATCGAGGTGCACGTACCTTACTCCTTCAGAGGATTAGGACCTGTGGTGACTCCCAATTCCTAATGCGAATCTGTGGCAGCAGACCCAATGACACAAATACAATATTTGAAGAATTGGCTCGTCTTAATGGGTCTACAGAAGCATTGCAATCACAATATGTCATGATATAAGGGGCACGGCATGATAAAAAGCATTCCATGGTGATCATTGCATGGTGATCAAGAGCAAGCAATGCCTGATTGACCACACGTGCGGAGATGCCAGCAGCCATTATCTGCAGCCCCTGGCACACCTACCTGATGCCTGTGGAGACCGGTTTTGACAGGCTCCAGGTCAGCAGAGAGCCAGATACAAAGTGGTGCCATATGCTACAAGGTACTTGCAGCTAGCACACAGCGTAAGGCTGGCACAGTCACTGACTAATGATCAGCTGTAGCCTCAAATCTGCCTTCACCTCCTTCCAGGCAAGCTGCAATGCTGACCAGTAGAGATGGTGCCAAGGAATTGCAAGAGGGGTCACCCTCCTTGCAAAGCCTCACGCAGTATCGTCCCCAATTCAGTCGTCGTCGGACAAGTACTGAGCTACTCTGCCATTCGCCTGCAGGTAAAGACACTCCTTAAAACCTACCTCTTTGACCAAGCTTTCGGTCACCTGTCGTAATTTCTCCTTATGTGGCTCGGTGTCAAATTTTTTGTCTCACAATACTTCTGTGAAGTGCCTTGGAACTTTTCACTGTTAAAGGCACTATATAAATACAAGTTATTGTTGTTGTACAATTTCATGTCTCCACACTGGGTTTCCTTTCTCTTCAGTTTTGATTGACACTCAGCCTTGACAAAGATAATGAGTTAGATACCTTTTGCATCGTTGTGAAGGTGGTAAGAATGTTTGACAACTTATCAAGGCAATTCCCTTTTAATTGCACCTCTACTTCAATTTTGTGGTCTCTTTCCCCCCCCCCCCCCCCCGACCCCATCCACCCCACAACATGCCTAAATGGCTTGGAACTGTGTATAATTATTCCCGTATAAATTGAATGGTACTGGCATGCTACAATTCTAGATATGCACCAATGTTTAACCATTCGGAACTGAATTTCACCAAATCTACCCCAACATGTCAACAGATCTCTCTTTTTGTCATTGGTTCGATAGCAGGAGATATGCAAGAGCCATTTTTCATATAACAGAGAAAGCAAAATATTGAACTTGCTTAATACAACAGATAATTTCCAAACCCCAAAGCAGATTTTAACTCGGGGCGGGAATCATGTCGGAGGAGCGGAGCAGGCCCCTTATCACATTGTCGGCCTGCGACCTGAGCCATTTTAACTATCGGGCTTTTTTACCATTTGAGGGAAAAATGGCTGTCTTCCTGATTACCTATAGAATCAGGCAGCCCGTCTATGTGACCAGCGCAATTCCCAGCGCATTTCCTGACTGTACTTAAAACGCGGACACGCCTGTTAAAGCGAAGTTGCATCTCGTACTTGCATTTTTCAGAGAGCAACTTTAAAGAATTGTTGGCTACAGAGACCAGTTGAAGAACTGCCTCCCTGGAGGTCCTCATGGAAGAAGGGAGGGCCAGAAGGGAGGCTCGCTTCCCCAAGAGGAGCATCTCAAGGCCACTGTCAGGCATGCCTGAACAGAGCTGGCTGAGAGGGTCCGTGCCAATAGCATCACCCAGGATCTGGATTCAGTTTAGAAAGTGGTTTTCTGACCTCACAAGAGTAGCAAGGGTGAGTACAGCTCTTCACTTCTTCACCTCTCTCACCTGCACCTCACAACACTCCTCTCACCCCCTCCCCCACCACTTTCAACTATTACTTCCCCTCCATCACATCCTTTAACATGCAATCTAAAACAGCTTTCGTGCTCATTATAAATACGCTTACCTCTTCATTTCCTCTCTTCACACTGCACACTAGCACCATTCTCTTCTCATTCTACCACTTGCCCAATCACCAACTATACCCAACACTGCTTCCTCACTTCACATCACACACACAATTCCTTTACATTCAACACCTTCCCATCTTTATGCCATCTTGCTTCTGCCACACCACATCCATTTTATTTGCACCAGCCACACACGTTTCCACTCGCCTTCTCAACTCACACTCACTAACGCTCACTCTCTGCAGAACATGATAATCCCAGGGAGAGGGAACAGGATGGGTGGGAGAAGTCCCCAACAACATCACTCTCACACAGGCGAGGTAAAACTGCACATTTGCTCCACCCCCAACCAAGCCTGCTGAGCCAGGCAGGTCCAGCTGCAGCCAAGGTGTAAGCAGTCTGTGGCCAGGCCTGAGCACCCAGAAATCACGGCCGCAAGCATCTCAAGGGTCCTCGCAAGTAACAGCAGCCTTCCACCAGCTCTGCGCCATCCACTAGGGAACACCTCATGGGAATAGCAGCGTTAGGTACCCTACTTTAAAGAAAAGCACTAAGGGTTGATCACCTGCCTGAGTAATGAATGGAAGACATTTATTATGTTTGGTGTTTTAAATTAATCACCTTTATCACATTTGGCACTTTGGCCCACAGTGTGGTTTAATCGCAGCTTCTCAGTCTGTAGTGTCAAGATGCCATTGATATACAAGTTGTCTAAATGGTTTTAATGTTCTTCAGTGCAGGACGAAAAGGAGTGGGAAAAAAATTAACAAGGACTGTTATGCAGAGGGAATGTGTCTGATTCCTCAGGGCAGGGGTGTGAGAAGCTAAGCTGAGTCTCTGAGTATGAGTTGACCCCTGACATCTTTGGCTGCAAGCCGCTGAAGTGGCCCTCCTTCCTCTGCTACTTCCTATCCTTTCCCCAGGTCTTCCTCATTTGATGAAGTCTGCTGCTGCTGCTCCGCCTCCTCCAAATATAGGCCCCTCTGGAATACAATGTAGTGCAGTATCCAGCGGACCAAGATGATGCCTGGCAGTCGACTTGGGGCATATTACAGGGATCCTCCCGAGTGGTCCAGATATCTAAAGCTTTACTTGAGCATTCCTGTAGTGTACTCCGAAATATGTCACGGCAGTATATTATGTTATCATGTGCAATGCCACTCCTTTACTCTCCCCTGGTCCCTCGCCTCTTCTGGGCCCCGAACTCACGCCTCTCCTGCACTAGGTCTGTGCAGCAGAGCTGGTCTCCAGTCATCTTGGTTAATCCTTGCCATGGGACCAAGACCTAGATCTGTCAAGCCCGTGTGGTGGCTGGTGTTCAATGGCCACCACATGTTAAAAAAAATCCAAGCATAGGCATCTTCCACCCTTCAACATATAGGTCAGGACCTGGAATAATGGCCCAGAAATTCCTCTTGAGGTCTTCCCGTGGGCAATTGCTTTCCGACCAGAGAATTTTACGAAAGTAGATAGTGGTCTAGGAGGCGCCTTGGATTGCGGTGGGGAGGCCTTCTCTTCCCGCGCTGTGAAGCGCGCTTCCATCCAGAGGGTTCCCACGCAGAAGATGCAGTCATGTGTGACTGCTCAGCCAATCAGGTACATATTTCACAGGTTCGCATAAATAGCACTGAAAACTCTGTATCTCTGAGTTCTCATTGCTATTAATGGGGAAAAAAACAAACACACAATAATAAAAAATAAAAAACAGACCACACATATTTAAAATTAATTGAAATTAAAGTTATTAATGTCTTATAAAAATAAAATATTTTTCCAATTTAAATTTTGTTTTAATTATGGTTTAAAATAAACTTAACTTGGTAGGGAGGGTTTTTAACAATAAAATATATTTTTATAATTTTATTTTAACATGTTTTAGTGTGTTTTAAAACACTTGTGCCTGTAAAAGTAGGCTACGCGCCTGCTTTTATCAGGGGCAAGATTTTTAAGGACATTTGCTGGGCAAGATATGGGTAAATACCGCAATCTTGCTCAAGCAAATGTCCTCGCTCCTGAGATATGAATGATATGTTGACAGATCGGAAAAGTCGGTTTTCAGCGCATGCGCATTGTGCGCTGAAAACCGGCTTTTCCGATGCCTTCCCAGGTCCTTAGAAACTTCGTACGGGTCCGGGGATGTCGGAATTTCTGGGCCATTAGGTCCTTCATTGAAACACCTATGAACTCCCATCCCTTTTTGGCCTGAAAGCAAGTCGTTTTTGATATGAGGGATCACCTAAGATGATGATGAGTCACGGTAGCCGAGTCTCAGGAGGGCAGAGAAAACAATTCAAGGACACTCTCAAAGCCTCCTTGAAAAAATGTCACTTCCCCACCGACTCTTTGGAATCCCTGTCCCAACACTGCCCAAAATGGAGGAGGAGCATCCAAGAAGCCGCCGAACACTTTGAGTCTCTTTGCCGGGAGCATGCAGAAGCCAAGTACAAACAGGTTTATGCAGGAAGAATGTTCCCAATGCTGGGGAAGTCCAGAACCAGGGGTCACAGTCTAAGGATAAGGGGTAAGCCATTTAGGACCGAGATGAGGAGAAACTTCTTCACCCAGAGAGTGGTGAACCTGTGGAATTCTCTACCACAGAAAGTTGTTGAGGTCAATTCATTAAATATATTCAAAAAGGAGTTAGATGTAGTCCTTACTATTAGGGGGATCAAGGGGTATGGCGAGAAAGCAGGAATGGGGTACTGAAGTTGCATGTTCAGCCATGAACTCATTGAATGGTGGTGCAGGCGCGAAGGGCTGAATGGCCTACTCCTGCACCTATTTTCTATGTTTCTACAAACAACGGAAGGAGCGTACGACAAACCAAGCACCCCACCCACCCGTCCCTCCAACCACCATCTGCCCCACCAGTGACAGAGACTGTAGAACCCGCATTGGTCTCATCAGTCACCTTAGAGCTCATTTTAGTGTGGAAGCAAATCATCCTCAACTCCGGGGGACTGCCTGAGAAGAGGAGAAGAGTGTGCTGTACCAGGATCCTGGTTGTGCCCTGGTTTCGATGGTGTCTGTGCTGCACGGCCAGGATTGGTTGCACCAAGGTGCCATCAACCAGGCCTGTATGGGATATCCCTTGTCCTCAAGCAGCCATCCTGTCATGTTCCTCACATGGTCAAATAGCAAGGAATGGTAGTGTGCCTGAGTATAAAAGCATTATTGCAGCTCCCTGTGTACTTTGCATGGACCTTTGTGATGTTCCTGCGGTATCAGTCAATCACACCCTGCCCGCGAGGGAAGCCAGCAACTCCTGCAAAGCTGTGAGCTCTATCCTGCTGACTGTTGAGGTCAGTGGGGAAGGTGATGTACGGTTCAGCCCTAGCAAAGAGAGAGTTGGCCACCTGCTTAATGCAGCCATGAACTACAGCCTCGGAGCTGCGTCTGATGTCCCCTGTAGTAGACACCAAGAATCCGGTGGTGTAAAACTTCAGGGCAATGGTGATTTTGAGGGCCACTGGAATGGCAAGTTCCCCGGTCGGTCCAGCAGGTGCCAGGTCCTGCTGCAGGAGACTGCTGAAGTGTAGAAGTCACGATCTGGAAACGCTCCGGGCAATCCAGACAATAAAAGATGGTGTGATCCGGTGAGTTACAGCTGAGTGCCTCCTTTTATAGTGCTTCAGGAGATCTCGGACACCAATCCTGCAAGGTTCTGTTAACATAGAAACATAGAAACATAGAAAATAGGTGCAGGAGTAGGCCATTCGGCCCTTCTAGCCTGCACCGCCATTCAATGAGTTCATGGCTGAACATTCAACTTCAGTACCCCATTCCTGCTTTCTCGCCATACCCCTAGATCCCCCTAGTAGTAAGGACCTCATCTAACTCCTTTTTGAATATATTTAGTGAATTGGCCTAAACAACTTTCTGTGGTAGAGAATTCCACAGGTTCACCACTCTCTGGGTGAAGAAGTTCCTCCGCATCTCGGTCCTAAATGGCTTAACCCTTATCCTTAGACTGTGATCTCTGGTTCTGGACTTCCCCAACATTGGGAACATTCTTCGTGCATCTAACCTGTCTAACCCCGTCAGAATTTTAAATGTTTCTATGAGGTCCCCTCTCATTCTTCTGAACTCCAGTGAATACAAGCCCAGTTGATCCAGTCTTTCTTGATAGGTCAGTCCCGCCATCCCGGGAATCAGTCTGGTGAACCTTCGCTGCACTCCCTCAATAGCAAGAATGTCCTTCCTCAGGTTAGGAGACCAAAACTGTACACAATACTCCAGGTGTGGCCTCACCAATGCCCTGTACAACTGTAGCAACACCTCCCTGCCCCTGTACTCAAATCCCCTTGCTATGAAGGCCAACATGCCATTTGCTTTCATAACCGCCTGCTGCACCTGCATGCCAACCTTCAATGACTGATGTACCATGACACCCAGGTCTCTTTGCACCTCCCCTTTTCCTAATCTGTCACCATTCAGATAATAGTCTGTCTCTCTGTTTTTACCACCAAAGTGGATAACCTCACATTTATCCACATTATACTGGCAGGGCACCCGTGATTGGGTTTGAACCTAGCATGTTGCAGAGTTGAACTGAGCCTCATGTAAGTAAATGGAAAAGCAACAAATTTGAGATTTTACAGGGACAACGGACCACGGTCAGTTTCCAAAACAAATAGGGATCATTTCCCAAATCTACTTTCTTATACTTGTGAGATTTTTTTGTTTATATATTACAATATTACTGCAGAATTTTCAAATGTTGCTGTTTTAAAAAAAAAAAAATAGCACAATCCATTTTGCTGCATCATCTTCAATCTAGCCTTTGTGGTGTCTGGGCAGACTGCATGTTGTGGTCATTTTGTCAACAGCAAAGTTTTTCTCCATGATGCATGGAGTGCTGTGCTATGCCCACATTCTTGGAGGCCGAAATTCAGGGCCGCCAGAAAGCTGGCGCACCTACCTTTTTCTTTCAGTTTTTTCCACCAGGATTGTTGAGGAAGCCTCACCGTTGATTTTCGGCACTTAGTTTTTTTTTGACATTGGACCGGAAGTCGGTCATTGTGGGCGTAGAGGTTCGGCGGTAAGGCATGCTGAGGGGCTGAATTTAGGGCGGAACCGGGATTCCACAGCTGTCACTCAGCGCGGGCGCGTCACCACGCTCTCTCCCCTCCGTTAAAGGGGAGAGAATCCAGAATTTTATATCTTTGGCCACTGGGCCACCAGGGAGAGTTTCGGCCGGGCCAGCGGCCTGGCACCCAAGAGGGGATGCCAGGCTACCCATTGTCGGCCCGGCCAAACCCGTGGGCACTATTTTGCCAGCCGATCGGGAAGTCGGCCGGCAAAAATAAAGACGTGGCGGCCGCGGCAGTGGGCCCTCCCCTTGAAGGGCCGCCGCACACAGTGAGGAGAAGGTGCACTGACAGAAAAAGCTGTCGGGGGCACCGCGCGGCAAGGCAACGATTTTTTAACCTGAATTTGAGTCGGTGTATTCTGCAGATGTGGGAGAGCGACGGTGCGCGTTTTGATGACACGCTTGCGAAGGTCATCAGCATCGGGGCGGAATTGGGTACAGGCTGAAAAATCCCGACCTGAATTTGGGTCGGGTGGCCAGTTGACCACAAAGCGGCGGCCACAGCATTCCGCCGCAAACGGCAATAACGGGTCTTTCTGAGACCCTGAATTTTGGCCCCCATGTCTCTCATATGGTTCTGGTGCCAAAAATGCATTGCAAAGTTCCTTTTTGCATGCAGAACAGCTGCAGAACATTGTTGGCTTCACTGGTGTCACTAGAATACAGCTGTTCCTACAACTTGCCCACTTTTATGGATGTTTTAAAAATTGGTTTCTCTTCTGTTGGCCTCCTGTTAGTTTGGTAATTTACACTTCTGAAATTAAAATCTCAGTAACCATGGAAAGGGAGTTGAAAAATACAGATTGTACTCGAATTGAGCCCAAGGGAGGAAATATGCAGGGCTGAAGCAGGAGGATAGGAATGTGAAGTTACATAGCTGTAACAGAAGAAAATCACAATAATTTGAATGTTTTTATAGCTGATGTCTAATGAAGAACTTCATGTGTAAAAATAAACCATGTATAGTTTATGTTGTAACTGCAGATTATTACAGATCTCTATAACAGAACAATATATATTATTTTTGCACTCTGGGACTTTAAAAATAAAATCAAGATCTTTTCAATCCACCTAATTGGAATTGTGGGTAAATTCACATTGCTAAATTTTTTGTGTATATATTATATATATTTAGCACTGCCACTATGGAAAAGGGATGCTTCACTGTTTGACAAGTTTTGTTCTACCAGAGGATGACCTTTAAACTCCTGGCTGGTTGCTTCAGTGAAAGGTCTGCATTGCAGCTAGCACTTAGCACTTGACACCTCTTACTGAATGTGAGGGTGAACCTGTGAGACGAGTGCTGTTCGAAAGACTTCCTCGGAACAGTATGATTTCATCTGCAAGAGGTCTCTAAAAATAAACTTTGTCTGTGTTAACTTTTTACAATGCTTCATGCTTAAACTCTTAAATAAATATTCACCATATTAGCAGAAGTTATTGCAGTTATATATTTCACAGTCACTTGCTTTCATAAAAGTGGTTTATTTTGTTATGCTGCTGATACAGAAGTATAAAATGTTAACTTTTTTTTATTGGCCCTGAAATTCCGGCCTCCCCAGGTCCGTACGAAGTTTGTACGGACCCAGGAAGGTATCAGAAAAGCCGGTTTTCGGCGCGCAATGCGCATGCGCTGAAAACCGGCTTTTCCGATCTGTCAAGTTTCTGGCTTGGCAGATCATCTGCATCTTGGGAGCGAGGACATTCGTAAGTGCAAATTTCCGATATTTACGCATACAAATGTCCTCAAAAATCTTGCGCCTGAAAAAGCAGGCGCATAACCTACTTTTACAGGCGCAAGTGTTTTAAAAATCACAAAAACATATAAAAATAAAGTTATGAAAACATGTTTTATCATTAACCACCCTCCCCACAATGATAAGTTTATTTTTAAAAACTTTTTAAAAAATCGGGAAAATGTATATTTTTTTCAGACATTAATAACTTTAATTTAAATGAATGTAGTGTATATTTTCTATTTTTTTATTAGTGTTTTGGGTATTTGGGGCTGTATTTTGGGTGTTTGGGGCTGTTTCTCAATCAATGTAATAGGGAATTTCGGACCTTTTTGGAACTCCTATTACTATGATACTTTACCTGATTGGCTGTCCAGAGCCATATGACTCCAGCTCTAGGCCTGTGCATGTCCTGACATGCATGCGCTGCGATGCGCAGTCAGCTCAGGCCACAGCATCGGAAAGTTGAACGTGGGCAGCAGCTTAAGGTAGGTCGTATTTTCTCTCTAAAAAAAGCCGCGGGAAAGCCAAAACGGTAATTCAGGGCCAATATTTAAATTCATTTTAGAAATTACAGCTGCTTGAAAAAAAACACTTCTTTACTGGTTGGCATAGAAAAGATCTTGACAGAAATGGTTGTTTAATTTCATTAGCTGCCTTTTATTTAAATACCGTTATTTACATATTATTGGTTAATGCCTTGTAATTCACATATAAATTGGGTAAAAACAGGAATGCCCACACTCGGGCCGCGATTTCCCCAACCGTGGCGGCCGAGGTCGATGGCGGGTTGTGACCCCGCTCCTGGTTCCAGCCCGCACTGTGAAAAGAATCTTCCCTAGATTGGGCTTGTTAAGACGCACTGTAAGGTTCCCGGCCAATTAAAAGGAAGCAAGTCTGATGATATCATCTGATGATACGTCATCAACCAGTTTCTTTAAAGGGACCATGGCCACATTGATTGTGTTCTCTATAAGATCGAAGTCTCTAGTATTAGTGGAAATATATTGAGCTGGATACAGAACTGGCCGGCAGGACGCAGGCAAAGAGTAGTTATAAATGGATTTGGATCTGTTTGGAGACCAGTCACCACTGGTGTCCCGCAGGGATCAGTGTTGGGACTGTTGCTTTTTGCTATTAATTTTATTGATAATCTGGATTCAAAGGTTGGTGGCACAATTTGCAAATCTGCTGATGATACCAAGATCTGTGCGAGTACTAGAACTGTAGAAGAGGCTCGTCTGATTCAGGCAGATCTTAATGTGTTGGGAGACTGGGCACATGTCTGGAAAATGATGTATAACTGAGGTAAGTGCAGTGTTATGCATGTGTGCAGGGCAAATTCATACACCCTCCAGGGAAAGGCATTAAAGATGGTGGCGATAGAAAGAGATTTGAGCATTCCAGTGCATACATCCTTAAAGGTATATGAGTAATGCCGTGCAGCGATAGCTAGAACAAATAGGGTGTTGGGGTGTATCCAATTTGAGTATAAGATGAGGCGTACTGTTTTGTCCTTGTACAAGACCTTAGTCAGGCCGCACTTGGAATACTGTGTCCAGTTTTGGTCTGCTCACATGGTGGGTGATATTGAGGTTCTGGAAAGGGTGCAGAAGAGGGCCACAAGACTAATTCCAAGTCTAAAGCATCTTGGTTATCAAGATAGATTAAAAGAATTGAGACTCTTTACCTTAGAGCAGCGTAGACTTAGGGGGGATAGGATTGAGGTTTATGATAATGAAGGGAATAGACAGCTGGCAGTTTATTTCAATTAAATAGGTTAGGCACGACTAGGGGGCACAAATTTAAGTTATATAAGGCTAGGTTTGATGTCAAGAGATGGTTCTTAGTAGACCTGGAACAAACTGCCCTCTCCCGTGGTGGATGCAGACACACTGAATTCCTTCAAGCAAAAGCTGGATTTGTTTCTGGCTGCGGCGGAGATTAACTCTTACAGAAGGTAGATACTGCAGGGAATTTAATGACCAGAGTGATCTCCTGGACTAGCTTTGATCGTCTAGATGGGTCGGAGAGGAAATTTCTCAGATTTTTTTCCCCAAATTGGCCTGGGTTTTTTTGTCTCTCCCAGGAGGTCACATGGTTTGGGGTGGGGTGGAGTGTATAAGTTGTGATACACAAGGTATCACAATTGTGTGGGACAGGATTGATGGACCAGATGGTCTTTACCTGTCCATCAATGTTCGGATATTCGTATGTTCTGCAGCATTGAGGTGCTGTAAACACTGACGAGCACTGCATAGCGGTGCACGACAGAACCCAGGCTCTCCCATGACTCCCTCCAGCTGCTGTGGAGGGCATCACAGTACGCAGGGAGGTTCTCTTCCCTTCCAATGGGCGGAAGAGACTGCTCCAGGAGACCAACACAACCTGGTTGCACATTGCACAAGAAGGCACAAGCAGGGATGTCATCAGGAGGACCTGGCTGCAGTGGCACAAACCTTTCAATAATCTCAGTAGATCACAAAACGTTCCTGAAAAGCCACACTCAACCTCATCCTGTTGTGCCAATCATCAAATCCCCATCACTCTGCCTTCCCTACCCTACTCCTGCACATCCTTACTCACACCAACTTACTTTGCACCTCCTCCCATCCCTCTCTCTCTATATGTACATTATCACATCCCCATCTCACTAGCCACCCCTCACACTCGCCCTCATCCTTGTCCAATCATACCAACGAACAACACACAAGAGTAGGCACTTGGGTCTTTTAGCCAATGTTCATGTAGACTTCTAATGTGTTGTCAAATATTGAAATCTTTATTTTGAACACTTTGGGGAGAAATTGCTTCGCACCCCATTTGGAGGCAGTTACCTTCCTGGACCAGGATATTTCTCGCACGGCCCAGATGTTCTGCCCACCGTGCTGAGTCCAGCGCTCTGCCGGTAACGTCAGTGCTACACGGATGCTCCCGTAGCGCTGACGTGGCAGAATGCCCCTCTCCCACAGTCCATTTGGCGGCCGCCATTGGGACACCAGGGATGCCCTTGACCAGGCAAACAGCCCGGCACCCATAACAGAGTGCTAGGCTGCAGGATGGCAGACTGGTCGAGGCTTGGGCAGCCATTGCCGGGCCAATGGAAGAGTTGGCCGGCAGAAAAATATGCCGGCTCGCGCCGCAAACCCTTTAAGAGGAGTCCTGGGGGCGGATGACCCGTGAAGCTGCCGGTGACATCGGCCAGTGCAATCCTCACCGCCCGCAGGGCAATTACCCTGGCGGGGCGCAAAGGGGTCGCCGCGGAGTGGGTCAGCGCGCACACCGATTACGTCGTCGCCATACGTACGCCAACCTGGGGCGCAAATCATGGGGCACAGCGTTACCGGCACAACGATCCCTCAAACCCCAGAGATAATTTTCCCGGAGGCGCTATCGACCCCTGCACCCGGGCGATAACCTTGTTGCTCCCCATTAGCACCCCCAGGAGGCATTAATGGGGCTATAAAAAAGGACAATGTCACCCCCTTTGTGTTTTTGGACAGATTTGTGCATCTTTGGAAGTGGCTTAGTGAGTTTGTAGTGACTGGTAAGACATAAGGGTACCCCCCACAATGGTGATGAGTGTGAAAGGACTGGCTTGGGCATTGCAGGGATGCTTTATGGAGTTGGTGTGGGGTGGTACCAACCTGGTGCATCATGTGGCAGCCAGGGTGTACAGCATCAAGTGAAGTAAATGTGGCCATGGTGAGGCCATCCCTGGCAGCAATGTGGACGGGTGCTGATGCCCTGTGTCCTGTGCAGCATCAGGTGATTGCGGAGAAGGTTGGTGGTGTTGCCGGTGTGTTTAGTGATGTTGGTGTTGGGGCTGATCGTGGTGGGATTCTGAGGACCAAGGTGAGATTTTATCAAGGGCACTGATTTTGATGCAATTGATGGCAGCTAAAGTTGAGATGATAGAAGCGTTCTGTCAATGATGAGAGAGATTGCTCCAAGGAGGTGACAGTGGATAGTGTGTTCACTCCAAACTCTTCCAACCTGCATATGGCTCAAAAGTGTCCTCCAAATCCTGAAGGCTTCAGCTTCTGAGATCAGAAAGTGAACATCTGTGAAATGGTAGCTTTTATACCACTTCTAGCTGTCAACTAGTCAATGCAATGGGGAGTCACTGAGAACCCGACACACTTACCTGATGTGTTCCCCGAGGGATGTGAACCTCATAAAAACTTGGAAAAATGGTAACTACCTGCTAAAATTCTTTTTAAATACTATTAAAGTACCTCTTAAAGATAATTGGTTGGCCCGCCGTTTGGTGTCAGGACTGTGAATGCGACACTTTGGAAACTGACAAGGAGGTGGGTTCAGAGTGGCATCCCGCCCTGCTGTCAATCACTGTCATTTTGACAGTCTCCAAACCCGCACTCACAGGACTGGTAAGATTCTGGCCTAGAGTTGTAATCTCTGAGGTCAAATGTCATAGTCAGGTGCAATATGCTTTCGCTTTCATCACATCATCGGAATCTAAAACAGCATTCGGTCCGCCTTACGCATAGGAATACGCAAACTACTTTCTAGTTATTTTTAAAAATACATACATGCATATATTTTAAAATTATAAATATGTTGAAGAGCTCTGGACTGTGATCCAAATTTTGGGCTGAAATTACATCAACAAGCAACCAGAGGCTGACTCATTTGGTTTATAATGTGATCTGAGCCCCCTTAATTGGATGACAGCCTTGCACATGCTATTCTATGTGCACATCATATAGCACATATGTTCTTTCATGAAGTGGGAAGACCTATAACTCAAATGTTTAAAGCAAATGTGTTGTCAAGATCTGCCTCAGTAGTGAAAGACTGTGTTAAGCTCCTGTCACTGGTGAGGGATTTGGTTTATTGTGTGGGTGCATGGTTCTAAGTAGACTTTCCATGCTCAATTCTGACATTAAGCACGCGTTGAATTCTCAGTTCTAAGCTACTACAAGCAGCAATTGACTTTAATAGTAGGTGCAGTGTTAACATACTTTGTTAGCCAGTGGAGAGCATTGCGTGGATTGAGGCCATGTGTTGAGGTGGAGCCAATATTCCCTGAAGGATGAGTGGGAATGATTTACAGCCAGTGATACTGGTGAAAGCATTTCTATAGCTTGAAATCTGTGTTACATGTTCCCTCCAGTCTCTAGAAATAAATTTAAATATTCAGATGACTGGCTGAGCGACTTTACAGATTATGGTGCCTGTTTTTTTAGCTGACGGTAATTTGCTGTGCTGTGGTATACCACCAGCAGCAAGTTCTTTAATGTAATTTTTTTTATCTTGGTCAGTTTTTTCGCTCAGCTATCAAGGACTTCACCATGGACAGAGAATGTTACCTTCCACTAACCTTAGTGCAACCACTAGTAGATTCACCACACAAAGAACATAAGATTGTCAGGTCAGTGTTAACTTTGACCTTTCCCTGAGCTCTAGTATTATTTTCTTATCACAGCCAGTCAGATACAGAAAAATTGAATGCCATCCAGTATCGTTAAGTTTATCGGCACTGCGCAGGTATAAACTCCAGTTGGTACTGGTGGTAACACAGTTGTTGGTTAATGCTCGTCAGAAAATGCTACACACACTTGAGTTAAATATTTTAGGTCAAAAGTCACATTACAGTGCCAATATTTGTTGCTGTCATTGCACAATCTGTGTGTGCTTAAAAGAGAGTTAGTAGAAACCTCATTGCAGATACACACATACACAAAAGTATAAGGGTCCTGAAATTGCGGTCGGAGGCTTCCCGCGGGCGAATACTTTGATCCGCAAAAAAAGTACGCACCTACATGGTGCCTACGTAACTTCGGACTCTTGCAGTCTTGGGCCTGCAGGCGTGCGCTTGTGTAGAGGCTCGTGTATCCCAGGGGCGCAAGCGGTTCGCAAGCATCCCTGGAATCACGTGGGATGGCCTAACCAATCAAAAAGGGGATTCCCATTATGCTTATGGAGATTCCATTTACATACGGAATCCCCATAGTGTAATAGGAGTGACATTAAAAATACAGTTTCATTAAATAAAAATAAATCATGTTTAAAATTAATTTAAATACAATTTAATTAAACATTTAAAACCAAAATAAAATTTTTTGAAAAATAAATGTAAACATTTTTAAAGGAGCCAAAAATATACCTAAACTAATTTTAAAGGTTTTTGAATGTTTAAATCATTTAAAAAAATTTTTTTAATATTTATTTAAACCCTTATGCTGGTAAAATAAGGCCCTACACCTGATTTTATCAGGAGTAAGTGTTTCATGGATATTAGCTGGGAAGTAGTTGGACAAAATAGACCAGCTCTCCGTCACCGATTGTCCATTTCCTGTGCAGGTGGATGATATGTCAAGCTGAAACTTGACAGATCGCAAGTTCCGAGTTTTCGCACAGCGCATATGGAAACCGGAACTTGCCGTGTATGCACAGTGTCATCGGTCCCGGAAAATCCGAGCCAAGCAGACATAGGTAGTTTAAAGGTGGCGGAATTTATTTTATTTCTATTCTATCCAAGTAACTCTCCATGTGTCTTCAATGACCATAACACCCCCAATAATTAAATATATTCTATTAATATTGTTCCTACTGCAAGTGTTCTTTCACGTGTAAATTTTCATTTAAAATTTTTGCATGGACTTCTAGATCCTCTGAACAGTGAAATATTTAATCCTACCCAGAGTGAATGTATTTCCTTACAATCTCAGTCTTCTCTCGCATACAATCCTCCACATACTTCCTCTCACACATACAATCCTACTGAAAACTCTCTCTCACACACACACACACGCACTCAATGCTGTCACATAATCTCAGACACAATCCTCTTGCATAATCCCTCTCGTGGATACAACTTTGCCAATGTCCACAATCCTCTTGCATACCATTTCACATAAAATCCTCTTTGATGCTGTCTCATACAATCCACCAGTATACTCCATGTTAAATATACAATGTTGTCACATACTGTCATATACACCAACCTATCATATACTTACACTATTCTTGCCTCTTCTGATGCATTAACAATCTGACTCTCTCATACTCACTTTGATAAGCACAATCAACTCAAGGACTTTCTCACCATTCAGTTTTGTTGCTTTCTTTCTCTGATAATTCTTCTCTGAAAATGAAGACGTCCACATGCTAGCTCATTACACCCCTTCAAAATGAATGTGGCAGCATGAGAACAGTGGGAAGGGCCAAAACCATTAAAAAAAAAATAAACTTATTTTAAAAGTTCAGAGAGAAAGCCAAAATGCCTGCACCAAGAACAAACTGATCTTTTCATTGGGTAGGTCATTTTAAGTGTATTTTATGTCCCCAAATGAAATATATCTATTACAGTCACATTCAAAACCAAGCAGTGCTCCTATCTATCCTGATCTACCCGTCTGAAAGAAGGTAATTGCAATAGATGTGGGTATAATCTTTAAAGCAAATAGCACATCTCTGCAACTGGTTCTGATGTATTAACTAATCTTTTGTAGAAATCAATAAAGCAAGGAGTTAAGGTTTGATATTAAAAACAAATCCACTGCTCCTTTATGTTTGTACTGTTTGGTGCAATACATTTTGTGTCTTTTTTAATTTTGTTAGCTTTGTGAATATTTGGAACTATCAGTGCCAATAGACATATTCCAGATCAAGACTAGTTGTCAGTAGACTATACAATCTTTATCATGTAGCGATGGGAAACTAACTCATGGCAAGATAAATTGTTGTGCCCACAATGATATTCATCTCCAGTTCTTGAAACGTTTTTTTCTACCTTCTGTTGCGAACCAGCGTACTTGAGATCCACTAAGGCCCCCTTAAGCCAACCTGAATCTAAACTCTCATGGTGAGGATTGTCCTCAAAAGCTGGATGACCATGCTATTATATTGTTACACACTGAGGATTTTGATTCCACCACTTTTCTTTTAATATTATTCATAAGTTGACAGGATGAAGCACCATGTGGTCCTGAGACACAAGTTCAATCCTCCACTCCACGAGTTTCTGATCTCGGCCACACTACTGTGGGAAGCCACTTATTGGATGTCGGGAAAATTGGATAGTGAGAATCAACTGGGTTACGTTTATGCCTTCTGCACCCAACAAGCGCAATTCTGATGGTGGTTTGGGAAAAGACTGCCTACCCAGTTTTCAGTTTCAAAAGGCTCATAGCCTGAGGAATAGTCTGAGAAAATATGAGGGCAGATATATAAAAGAAGGATATAGTACCTTAAATATATAATATTTAATTTAAAAATGAAAGGCACAGTAAAACCTTCTTTCATCACATGGTACTGTTTCATCTCACTTCATTTATTTTGACTAGCCTACAGGGAATACATTAAGCAGGATTCAGATGAAAAATATAGATTTCTATCACCCTAAATAGAACATATTTTTACAGGTCATGAAGCTAATTTTGGATTTAAGCTTTGAAAATAAATAATGACTTTAATATTGAAGAAATAACTATTTGCATTATTGGTATACAACATCCACAATTCTTCTGACCAATTTTCAATCTCACTCCTCCTCTCTTGAACCTATTAACTCCTTGCTGGGATATGGTTCCACCGGTGGAAGTCACACTCTGGTACCTCACTCAAGTGGCTATTATTTATATATGAACTTTTCACAGGAGTTGAACACAGGAGAATCACAGCTAAGCCCTATAATGTTCTCATTCAACATCCGTACATGTACATTTCCAGCAAAGGTTGCTAAATAGTGATCAGGAGTGGGAATCTATTCCTAACAGGGCTACTATAAATCAGCTAATTCAACTCTAGCATGAAACCTTTCTGATCTGTATAGTTCGGTTACTCAGAACTAACTGAACCATCTGGGGAGCCAAATATCCATATTTTGATCCAGAACTCCCTTGTTTGTTTGTAAGTAGTATATTAAAGCTATTACTGAGTCAAAAAAGGAAAGGGGAGATATTTGCATGGTTTGTGACTGCCGTTAGCACCTCCGGGGTGAACCATTTCTCGCCCCGGGTGAGGGTGGGGCGGCGGAGTACCGTCTTCCACGATATTGCCCGGGAGTAAGCAGAGGCGCAAAACAAGTAGCGAACCGCTCCTGCCGATAGCTCTCCAGGCTGCTGCACCTCCGGTGATGATGTAATTGCCGTGCGCAGCGCCCTGTTTTTGCTGCATGGTAGAAATTGGGCAGCGCCCTGTGAGGCCACCGTGGGCGATGCCAGCGCAAAACCTTGCGAGTCCCGAACCAGGTCGCACTCTGCTCGCGGGGCGAAATTTAAAGGGGAGGTGCATGGCGCCACTTTGTCCTGTCGACCAACTTATCGGTCTGGTCTTCCATTGCTTTTTTTGGGGAGTCC